>NC_040904.2:62413033-62716785 GCF_004126475.2 Phyllostomus discolor
TCCAATGGGTTTTTTTTTTTACAGAATAAATTTAAAAAGTACTCTGTGTTCAATTGGCATTTTGTATAGTAACTACTTGCTCCAATGTATTGCAAAAAGTAGCCAATTAATATTTGTTGAGTGATGGCTGCATGAGCAACTGGATTATATGTACTATTTCTCAAGATGATCATTAAGATGGTCCAGACAAGTAAATTAGCTGTTCCATCGTCTAGTGATTTTATTCATTTTAATGACCAAATCATTATTTCAGAGATGACATAATCAAAGTAAAACAATTTGTTATTTTAATAAAAAAATAAGGATTTGATTCTATCAACTGTTCATTTTGTCTTATGGTTTATATGTAATCTTTCATCGTCTGTTTGGATAACCATGGAATCATTTCCCCAGAATCCTAAGTTACAATTTTTCTTTCCTGGAAGTTTTCAGTTCTTCTGCCAAAGTTACCTTTTTCACCTGCCATTTGTGTATGCCAGACTTTGTTTGAGGCCATAGATTTTTTTTTAATTTGTCCTATAAATGATTTGTAAGATATTCTTGCTCACTTGCAGTCTTTTATTCTAATTTCTAAAAAATGCCTTGCTAGCTATGTTCTCTTTTTTTGTATTCCCTCTGACTGAACCACACTATGTGTCTGCTCACTATTCTCTTCCCATGATCTTTTCAGTTTATATCTTCTCCCATTGGATAAATGAATGGATAATAGGTAAATAAATTCACTTCCTACAGACATTAAAGAATTACTCCATATAACCTGCCAGCACCATGAACTTAACTTCTTAATAGCATTTTCTTTTTTATCCCCTCACTACAAGCACATCTCTTCCACATTTCTGATGAATCAAAGGCACTTACATTTGATTACCATTGTAGTTATGATTTACAAAGTTACCCTTCCTTTTATGTGTTTGTTTTATTATCATCAGTTTCTGATCATAAACTTTAAAAGGAAGAAATGGTATTTATTAAACATGTCCTGAACAGTTTCTAACACTCTAATATAAGGATATAGGCAATTAAAACATTATTTATGTCTATTAACAAAATATTATGTATGTATGTACCTGAAACTATGTATGTACCTGAAACTATGTAAGTATCTTAAACTTCAAAAATAATTCTTCCATTCAACCTTTCAATAAAAATGGGCCACTTTCATTATTCAATGGATCTTTTTAGATCAATAGTATTTTCCATTTAGTTAAATGTGATGTCTCGTGACTTTTCATAGCAATCTATGTAATTGGAAGGAATTCTCTTTGATTAATGTATAACGAGAGTGGTAAGTCATATGATGCTTTATAATGAGATACAAGTCTATGTTGATATTTCTAATTTATCCAAGTTTCTAAAATAAATAATTTTAGGAAACTAAAGAGAATACCTTTTCAATTTTTTGATACTTATCATTTCTTCTCATTGATTTTTTTAGTTATAAACCATGTACATTCACAATTTCTTTATCTACTTATTAGAGCCACATTCATTTGCCCAACATTTTATATCTTCAATAAAATATAAATGAGCAAAAGCTTCCTGCTAACCACAAATTCCCCTTCTTGTTTTGCTTTGTCTAAATGTTCTTCTTGAATGCCCAAAGGACTTTCTCTTCCTGCTTGGCACAGTCCTAAATTCGTTTGAATCACATTATTCTTACATCCAGTGTACCTGCATTATGATTCCAAGGGTAATTTGTGTCCTTTAACCATAGTGTGCTTATCATCAATGCTTCAAGGGACTCCTATCTGGCCTTGATCTTGTTCAGTTCATCAAGGCTGCTTGGGGGTAGAGCTATTCACTGGCACAATATTGGTTTCATTCCTATGACAACTCAGAAATCTATTTCTCAACCAACCCAGTGATTTCTAACAGTGTTTTTTTTTTTCCAAATCGCATTTACAAGAGAGTGCTGATACAAAAGTGGGTGTCCATTTTTTCCCTATTAAGTTCAAAGCATGCAATTTTTTTTTACCATCTCTCCTTGAACTTCAAATCTGACCTAAAACTTCAGCCCTTGAGCATTAGCTAAAAGTCTTGTTCTGCCTCTGGGTGTTTTTTGAAGTATGTGAGTGATTCCTTTTCAGTGTCTCATGAGCAGATTAAGACACACTATTATTAGTTGAAATAAATAGGTAGATTTTGCCTTGCATGTTGCTCATTTGTGCTTTTACCTTCTCTCAGCTACATCACCCAAAAGCTGAATTAGTTGGTCTGCCAAAAGGACTTATTACAAATGTTTGTTTTGTGCAAAATCCCCACTGCCTACAGGGTGTGGTGCAGAGAGACTCAGCGATTCCTGAGCTATTATACTAGTACCATGTATTTTCGAACAAACAGATCTACTTTAAGAAATTATTTGTGCTCCACAGGTTTGATTTTGTAGGCAGTTATTTTTCATATTTACTTCTGGGCACTAATCTGATAATTATTCTTAAAATACGAAGTCATGGTCACAAGTACACTGAAGATAGTTAACATTCTCCTAAATCCTTTTAAATTCCTAGTTAATATTATCTTGCCTGGAGTTAAATCTATATAAACCCCAAACAACTAATTATAATGGGGAAAAGTGGTTAAAACCTTAATATTACATCATGTGTACAAAAATGTTTTAAATAAATTCTCCTTTTAGATGCTAAATTTAGTCAAGTCTGTTTTGATATGACTACAACCCCTCAGAAATAGAGAGATTTAATTCAGAATATGTAAATGACTAAAGAAGCTTTGGAGACAGGGGTTTTCTCAAGATACCATAGTTCTTACTCCCTTACCTAAAGCTTAGATCTCAAATGACTTGAGCTCTAGATGATGCCTTGACACTCTCTAATTCTCTAACTATGGATGACATAGGACAAGTCAATTAAACTCTTTGTGCCTCAGTTTCTTTTCTGTAAAATTGGAGGACTAGACCACAGCAGCAACTGCCAGTTCCACTTGGCATGTCTCTGGTAGGAGTACAGAGTTCCAGGTTTGACACTAGTTACAGGAGGGTTACTCGCCCCAGCCTGTAGTTTCTGTCATGAGCTCCTACAGCCAGAGTGAGTGTGTGGCACAAACGTGTTAGCTCTCAGGTATGCCATGGGAGGTAGAAAGGCTGAGAACTATTGGAGGAGATAATCTCCAAGGTATCTTCAAGGATATAAATTCTGCCACCTAAAGTGAATCATCAGAATTAAAACAAAATTAATAATTTTTTTCAAGAGACTGGGATTCTGAAAATTCAACCTGGGGCTATGCTATATGAAAAATAATGCAACTTTTGGGGGGGTTAGATTATGGAAATTTGAGAGTGAAAGATGTAAGAAATATTGTCACACTGACTAATTACTCTCACATGAAGTGTCTAGTGTTGCAGAACATAGCCCCTGATTGATGAAGCAGTACAGATGTGTTTCCAAACAATTAAAGTGCACACACTGCCTGAGGTTGAGATGAACTTCACATAGTAGCAAAAGGGATCATCTGAGAGGGATTATGAAGCATGAGTAGGGATCTGTTAAGAAAAGAAAAGTGCATGGGCCTTCCAGAAAAAAGAAATAAATTCACACAAAGGGTTTTTGGGGTTTGAAGAAAAATGAGAAATTTTGTAAGCCTGGAAAATTAAATGGGTAGAGGCATCATTAAAAAAAACTGAAGACATGGGTAGAAAATAAGTTTATATCTTGGGATAGATTAAGAAGTCTGGGTTTTATCAGATAAGAAATAAAAATCCTTGAAGATGTTTATTTTTATAGTACCTGTTTTTAAAATTCACGAATTTTCTCTTTTTTAGGACTGTATCTGCCTTCTAAGGAAAAAGAGCTGTTGTGACTATTGATGGGCTTTTTTGAACAAGTGTGATGTGCTTAATGTGCATGAGGGTGAGCGGAGTTAGCTGAATTACTTTGCAAAATGGAAGGAGAAGAATTTAGAGTTCTTAGAGAAGAAGAAAATCAGAAGAGGGAAATGGATAGCCCAATAAGATAAAGAAAAGTGCATGCACACACATGAACAAGTTTATAAACATGTAAGTGAATATCTTCCAGGTAAGGAAAAATAAAGGATATTTAAAAATAATTATTTCTGTGTTCTATTTGAAAATTATTTGTATTGCTAATGCTTATTCCACTCTTCATCCTTACTCTCAAATCTCCAAATCTCCAGTGAACTTGGATTTATGTATTTTACATTTGTGAAAATCAAGAGGTGAGCTGAGTTAGTGATATATGACACATTAAGGAGGCAAGACCCCAGAGGCTGAGGTGAGTGGAGAATTTAACACTCACAGGCATATGGCATATGTAAAGCTCTTGGAGAGGGTTTTGGTCAACAGGTCATGGAATTAGGGGAGAGGAAGAGTTTTTGTCAATTTTATCTAGAAGTTAAATGCAGGAATGGGGGCTGTAGAGGCTTAGCTAATCTCTGCTTATAGTAGGTTTTTCAGTAAAGGAGTGGCATGACCAAATTCACTGTTAGTTAGATCATTTGGTAGTGTAAGAATGGACAGAGACTGTAAAAATCTGAGGTTGTGAGATAACACATCAAGAAGCAGTCCTGGCATGGCAGCCATAGAAAGTGGCATTTGAAACAAAGGGAGGTGTCAGTAAGTGCATCAATGAATCAAGCTCACTACACCTGAGAAATGGTACTTTCAATACAGAATATACTCTATTTAGGGGTAAGGAAGTAGGATGGGGTGATGAATTAGATTTAGAATATACTGCCTTTGAAGTGACTGTGATAGAGTTAAGAAGAGTTTGTTTTCAATAGTACTTGATTTAGTGAGAATGAAACAGACAATGCACTTATTCCCTCTTATTAAGCTGTGTTTTCTCCCACTCCCTTTCCTTCCTTCCTTCCTTCCTTCCTTCCTTCCTTCCTTCCTTCCTTCCTCCATTCCTCATTCTCTTCCTCCCTCCATCCTTCCCTCCCTTTTGTCCCACTTTCCTCTCTATTCTCTTTCAGAAAACAATTATTAATGAAAATGTAGCTTTCTGTTTGCAACTTTTTCTAAATTATCCTTTTCAAAGATTGTTTTATACATTAAGTTTATATGAAACTTGATAAAAGTATTTGCTCACATATATAGTAAATAAATTGTCACAGTTTTGATATGGTGACATCTGTTGTTATTTTTTAAGATTGTTATTGTTATTTTAAAATTACTCCTGTCATAAATACTTTATAAACATTACATTTTTCATAAGACAGTTCTCTTAAGACAGTTTTCTGTCTTAAGGAGAACATTATTCTTAAAGCTATTCCTCTATACTGATCTATTAACATTAATTTCTTAAAACCTGTTTTCTCTTTTTTCTATTACTCATTTGGTCTGTTCTTCTCATGTGAATAAAGGCTTTCTCAGGTCCTTTGACTTTGAATTACCTAAATGTAAATAGCTGATTGAATCATGTCACTATGCATTTATGAAGCTTTAATTACGTTTTGGCTCTGTTATAGCTCATCTTAAGGTTGTTATGTAAATGCTCCATTAGAATCATTTAGAATTCAATTTGTTAAGCCAGCCATTTTACCATAGTTACAGCAATAGAAAAGCATACAAGAGCCGTTGTCAAAAAGGGTTGAAACATACAATATAACCATTGTTTTTTCTTTAAATTACAAAAGAATAGAGTTTGTTAACGTATTTTATTTAGAATTTTCATTGAAAACATTTGAATTTGTAAAAGCAGTTAGAGAATTTTTAAAATTATCTTTCAGAAATTAAAATAATTTTTAAAGACATGATTTGGTACAGGATATATTTAAGAGTAAGATAAAATCATGATAATTATAAAAATATAATACTTGTAAAATCATTAATTTTTAGTGAAAAGAGCTAAAGTGCTTGCAGACATTGGTGACAGCAATGAGAGTTAAGTTGTATTGAATAAAAATAAAATACACTACTATTCACTAATAATTAAATAAATACTTATAGTTGTTGCTATAATCTCTACAGAAAGTTGACATTTAAAATTTGACTTTCTTTTTTTTTCCAGAAAATACATTATTATAGATGCATTTCAAACATTTAAAAGGCTAACAACTCACTGATTTTATAAAACCTGTGGAGGACCTAGAGCCGATTAGCATACCTTTTAAAAAGAGGATTTTATTTATTTATTCTTAAAGAGAAGGGAAGCAGGGGAGAAAGAGTGGAGAGAAACACTGATCAGTTGCCTCTCAAATGCTCTCGCTGACCTGGGGACCTGGCCCACAACCCAGGCATGTGCCCTGACCAGAAATTGAACCTGTGACCTTTAGCTTTATGGGACGATGCCCAACCAACTGAGCCATACTGGTCAGGGCTAGATTACATTTTTATCCCTTGAAATACCTAATTAAAATATTCATTGTATTATTTAGTTAGTGCAAAAATAGGAAAAAGACAATTGAGGTAAATCATCATCATGCAGATTTTTGAGATATATTTATTATGAAATAGTACATTTGAAAATGGTAGTCACTAGTTAGAAGATATCCAATTATATCCTACAATAGCTAGATTTGAATACCATTTGTTTGCATTATATGTTTCTTCTAAATAACTCAAGGTACTTTATTGTATGGATAATATCAATCAACAAATAATCACTGAGACAAAAGAAACTCAGGGAATACTCAGAACTCACAGAATACTAACAAAATAATGGAAGTGTATTCCCATTAAAAAGCATCTTTAAGAAATTTCCCCAAAGTCTCACACAAAGCCAGGGATCAAACTAAGAAAAAGAACATATTCAGTACTCCAGTATTGTGATCCACTTCTAAGACCACATGGTTTTCAAAGGTTTTACCATACATTGTATAAAAGATGTCCCAAATCCATGCCTTGGGGGAGGGAACTCATACCGTTTGTTGAGATGTGAACAAATTCCCCAGAATGCAGTCTATGATCTTACAACTAGTACCTCTTCCATAAACCTTTTATCAAAAGGTCACTGCCATTCAAGTTCATCCTTCTTTCTCCCTTATATATTTATGTGTCACTCAGCACCCTTCCTCTAGCTTGGAGAGCCATCAAGAACGTTAATCTTAGGAGTCACTTGCCAATTCTGTTTAATAAACCAGTCAGCAGGGTTCTCGAGAGCCATAACATAAGCTTGTCTTTGCCTTTCTTTCTCAGAGTAAGAATGCCATTACTTTAAAAGCTAGCAGTTGGGAAATAGTCTTAGAACTGTTCACTAAAAGTTATTCAGTAACAGAGCCCACCCTTCAGCCTGTTTCAAGGTATGCAGACATTGTTTCAATGTTTTAAGTCTATTGACACTTAGGCAGGTTTATCAATGCAAGAGAAATCATTGAAAACACTCTTTTCACCCGCCCCCCGACCCCAGAATGTGGATACCGGAGGTATTAAAATGTTTTGGTTAGCCTCCCAAGTACAAGGCATAAATTCAGAGCCTTCAAACATCTTCTGTTATTGCATTCCTCCCCATTTCCCTCCTCCAGGATATTATCATATTTGGCAAGATCGGGTTCAATTCCACTTAAAATGATGGAATTAAACGGCCTAATGCTTGGACTCTATACACTCTTAGAAGCATAGTTAAATTTAATCAAATACTAGCCTATAAAATTAATAGTTCTACATTTGGAACTAAAACAGATTTTTAAAAACTTTTTTTTTACATTTATTTGAGCAAAGATTGATTTGAATAGGGCAGCACCAAATCAGAGCTGGTTAGGAGTACTCCACCAACAGTTGCTCAGGAAAGATTTTTTTAGAGAAAGGGTGGAGGTAAAGCAAGGAAATTATTGACTGACTATAGCTTTTCGAGTTCCATTTGACATTTTAAGAGTGAGTTAATATAAATACGTAGTAGAGCACCAGGTCTATTAAACAAAAATATTTAATGGTCATATTTTATGGACAGTGTTACAGATTACTAAGCTATATTAAATTTTAACATACTGTTACAAAATGTTAGAAAGTGAAGTAAAGAAAGCAGTGTGGGCATTTAGAATACAGGAAGAAATTATTATGCCACAAATGAAGTTTGCTGCTAATAAAATAAAGAAAATATATGGAGTTTGTAGTTGGTGCTACCATGAATTTTGGGGGGTTTCAATCACAACTTAAATTATAACAGGAAATTTTAGGTTTTCTGTATCAGATTTTAAACAAACAGGATACGCACACATTCAGACAGGCTATACACCTTCATTTTCCCTGTGTGTTAACTGTGTTGTAGATGGTCGACTTCGGACTCTAGGGCCTGACTCTCTACCGGATTGCTCAGTTATCTCTTTGACTGTCATACATGTTTTGGAAGGGCTCTCCCTACTGAGGCTCCATCTTCAGCCTTCCCACTCTGCAGTCTGACCCCGGGTACAACTTTGTGTTTCCTTTTGACAGTCTCACATGTCTTAGGAAAAATAACTACAAATTTTTAAGGCAAAATAATCCTAAAACTAGATCAGTAAAAGTCCCTTATTGCCAGTTTTCATATTAAACAGTAATTAAAGCTTGTTTATTCTTTACAAATTTTAGTGCCATTCTCAATCCCATGAATCAGTATATGGAATTTACTCAAAGACCACTAGTCATGGCTTTAACAAGAGAAGACAGAGAAATTATGTTTTCATCCATCAAAATAGTAGGCATCCCTATCACTGCTTCTCCTCAACTATAGTAGGACTCTCAAAAGAAGCTTTTCTACACCTTGATAGCTTTGTGGAGCAAAACAGGCTCCACTTTACCCTTTTCTGTATTCTTTGAAGATGCTATTTCATTGTTTTGTTTTGTTCTGCATTTTATTGTATCTGTGTATAGAATTACCATTTGGGGATCCACAGTTCTAATAGGCACAGCCAAAAAAGAAGATAAAGAGGAGATAATGGAGTATACCTTTATTTTTTAATTTTATTTTATATTTTATCTTTATTTTTATGACAGGAAATTTGGGCTTTCATGATGTATAAAATAAGGAGAGTATGAGATGTATAATTCTCTATGTTGTAGTAGATGTGAAAAGGACACTAATATTTTTATAACACTGACCTTGACCTTGTATCAGTGGACACTTACAAAGTCTTTACTTAATTTAATTCTAAAAAATAACTTTTAAATTAATATTTTGAGTTTTTAAAAATATATGTACATGTAGTTGTTAATTAAAGAAAAAGTTAGCAAATATGGAAGGGAAAATGTCTTTCCTTGTTACCATTTGAATGAAAATGAAATTTCTGCCAATTAACCATTTTAATGACTTTTCTTCCATTGTTTTTTCTTTCTTTCTTTTTTCTTTTTTTTTTATTCTTACCTGAAGGCATGCTTATTGATTTTAGAGAGAGCATAGGAAGGAGGAGAGAGAGGGAGAGAAACATCAATGTGAATCTTCCAATGTTTTTTGTATGAATTCATAATTCTTATATAGTTTTAATAATTTAATAATTACATGTGAAAACTTTAAATTATAAGTATAACCTACTTCTGCTTTATTATATTATTTGAATATATAAGTAAATATTAAGTAATTTTTTTGTGTGTGGAGTGAGCATACCATAATTACCTACTTCTCATGGATTTTAAGTTGTTACTAATTTTTACTATTGCAGATATTTCTAGAATAAATATCTTATATCATAAAGATGTTTTCTGTGTTTTCTGTTTTCTTTAGGATTATGACATCTATACAGAAAGTATCCACCCCTGCACAATGAAAAATGTAGACATTTATTAAAGTTGATACAAGATACAAGAAACATTGTATATAGGACAAGAATGCCTCAGTCCCCTTCAAAGTAGGCACCTTGGGAACTCACACAGTTCTCCCAGTCACCACCAGCTGCCCCATTGTATTTTCCTGAATCTCATTAACAGTCTGAAATCTCTTCCCTTTCAAAGGAGATTTTAGTTTTGAGAAAAGCCAGAAGTTGCAGGGCACCAAATCTGGAATGGAGAGTGGCTGAATCACTTGGGTGATTTGATGTTTCACCAAAACACTCTGCACAAGACATGATTCATGAGCCAGCATGTTGTCATGATGAAGCTGCCAATCACTGGTTACACATAGCTGCGGCCTTCTAAATCATTTGCACAGTTTCTGCAGAGGAATGTTCAAGGCTAATGCAAAATCTGATGTAGATTTGGTGCTCTACTGGCTCAGTCATTTTAATACAACAGCCTCACAGTACACATGCTCACTCAATAGTATCTATTGTCCCCACTGACTAGTAGTGAAGTTGTCATTATTCACACACGCACATTCCAGTCCACTCTCCTTGCCTGCCAGGTTATATCAATGTCATGCAAACTGTTCTCATTATATTAACAATGGTTGGACTTTTTCTGAATAGATCTTGTATTTCTTTGGCATAAACTGTCAACAGTGAAATAAATGGTAAAAAGAATAATGAATGCTAATAAAATGAGTAATTAAATTTTACTTTTAAATTAACAAAAACAATTATTTAGAGACAATACTAGTAAAACTATTACTGCCCTACTCTTGTGCAGTGCTGGTAGTGTTTTAAACTGTCACCACTCTTTGGAAAGCAATCTGATGTACAGTTTTTTGAATCCAATTACTTAATGTTACATTCCTGTAAGTGTCCCCAAATAAAATAGTGCAAAAGAGGGAAGTCTATCTAGCACAAAAATAATCACTGCAGCTTTGTTAATTTCTTAGTTCTAATCTAATAAGTGAAAATTATTCTTTTGTTATCATAAGAGCAATACATATCCATGGTAAACAATTCAAGCAGTAAATAAGTACAAACATACCCTCCAGTTCTGTGTCCTAGAGGCAACTGCTCCTAATGATCTCATGTGCATCCTTCCAGAATTTTTCTACTCAAATCTATGTGAATACCTTTTCTTCTTATACAAGTTTACACATACAAATTATTCATCAACTTGCTATTTCTACTTATCAAAATATTTTAGACATCTTCCCATTTCAGCACATACAGACCTAACTCAGTCTTTTGGATGGCTTAATAGTTTTCCATTGTATGGCAGCACCTACTTTAGGTACCCAGTACTTGTTTTGAGTTTGATGTATTTTTCTGTTAGAAAGAATGCTGCTGAGAACATTTTTGTGCATAAATCTTTTCACATTTATAGGTATAATTGTAAGGTATTCTTAGCAATAAAATGTATAAGTGAAAGGTATATACTTTTTAAATTTGGGTCCTTTATTGTCCAGTTGCCCTCCAGTATCAACCTACTTTCCCACCAACAGTGTTTGACAATGCTGGTTTCCCCACTCCCTTTCTAACACTGGGCATTCTCAAACTCTTAAACCTTTGTCTATATGACATGGTCTCATTTTATCCACAAGCATGTGTCCTTATTAAGGCAGCTAGAAAGGATTCAGTAGAAGATATGCCACCAGTTACAGAGAGATGAGCAATATGTCAGGAAACAGATCACACAGTGAAAAATTTTGTAACTTGAAGAGGGAGGCAATATATTTCAAATTTTATATCTAGTAATAAAAACTTATATCTTATTAGCCTCAGACAAGAGTGCATACTAACACACATATAAATAACCCTAGGAGAGTAATAAACCATTTGTGCCAACTTCACAGATATGGACACTGAGATCCAAAAAAGAAAAAAAAGACTTTCCCATGTCACACGACTAGGTTCACACAAAACAAGGGCTATATCAAGACTCCACTACAGATACAATATTATTTCCAAGGCAACACAAAAGTATGATATAAATCATGGTGTAACACATCTGGTTGATTTGCTGTCTTATCAGTAGAAATCTCTTCTAACTAGCACAATAATAATTGATATTTAATGAATAACAACAATTTTATTATTAACTTCTCTTCAGTTTTGATATTTACATTTGTTTAATATTGAATATATTTTTCCAATTAGTTGAAATTAATCATAGATGCATGTTAGATTTAGAAACCAGAAGTTGAATTTCAAAAGCAGTCCCCAACTTACACACTTGCAAAGTGTTTATTATGAAATGCTAGAAAAGAAGGAGAGGAAAAACAGAAAAGGGCCAGAATTAGAACTGATTTGACAGCGTCTATACAGCTGTGTATCCTCTGTATTCCCATTTTCCATTACAATATGAGCATTTTTCATGTCATTAAATAGTCTTTGAATGCTTAATTTTAATGCCTGCAAACAAATTTATTAAATTACCTTTTAGGTTATTCCTGTTTTTTTCATATCGTAAATAATGCTGCAAAGAATAATCTTATTTAATTAAGGGCTCAGAGGAGGCAGGCACACCTGAAGTGCCCAGCTTGGGTAAAAGGGGAGGCTTTATCACTAGAAGCTTCAGGACACCTACCAAAGTAGGCCACTCTACCAAGCCTGAGAGATGTAGCACAGAAACAAACTATGTGTATTAGGTACAAAAATTCTGTACCTAATACACAGAAACAAACACAGGAAGGCTACTCAAATGAGGAAACAGAGAAACATGGCCCACATGAAAGAACAGAGCAAAACTCAAAGAAAGGAACCAAACAATACGGAGACAAGCAATCTACCAGATGCAGATTTCAAAACTCTGGTTATAAGGATGCTCAATTAACTTAGTAAGAACTTCAACAGCACAAAAAAAGGCAAATTAGAAATGAAGGATACACTAACTTAAATGAAGAATAATTTACAGGGAATCAACAGTACAGTAAATGAACCTGGGAATCAAATCAGCAATTTGGAATACAAGGAAGCAAAAAACACCTGATCAAAAGGGCAAAAAAAAAAAAGGATCCAAAAAATGAGGATAGTGTAAGGAGCCTCTGGGACAACGTCAAGCATACCAATATTCATATCATAAGGGTATGGAAGAAGAAGGGAGAAAGCAGGAAATGGAAAATATATTTTAAAAAGTAACAGTGGAAAACTTCCTAATCTGATGAAGGAAATAGATATACAAGTTCAGAAAGCTCAGATAATCCCAAACAAGATGAATCTGAAGAGGCCCACATCAAGACACATAATTAAAATGCCAAAGGTTAAATACAAAAGGAGAGTTTTAAAAGCAGCAAGAAAAAAGCAGTTAGTTGCCTACAAGGGAGTTCCCATAAGTCTATCACCTAATGTCTCAACAGAAAGTTTATAGGCCAGCAGGGATTGGCAAGTAATATTCAAAGTGATGAAAAGCAAGGCCCTACAACCAAGATTACTCTACCCAGCAAAGCTGTCATTTAGAATTGAAGGACATATAAAGAGCTTCCCAGTCAAGAAAAAGCTAAAGGAGTTCATCAACACCAAAACAGTATTATATGAAAAGTTAAAGTGTTTTCTTGAAGGAGGAGGAGAAAGAGATGGAGAAAAAATAAAAAATATGAACCCTCAAATGGCAATAAATATATATCTATCAACAATTAAATCTAAAAAACAAAATAAATGAACAAGCAGAAAAAAAAACAGACTCAGATACAGAGAACATTATGATGATTGCCAGATGGGCGGCAGTTGGGGGGATGGGTGAAAAGGCAAAGGGATTAAGAAGTACAATTTTGTTGTTACAAATTAGTAATGGAGACGTAAAGTACAGCATAGGGAATTTAGTCAGATATTCTAATAACTATGCATGCCGTCAAATGGGTGTGAGATTTATTGGGATGATGAATTAGTAAGTTATTTAATGTCTAATCACTGGGGTATACACCCAAAACTAATGTAAATTGTATGCCAAGTGTAAAAATAATTTTTGAAAAAAAGAAGAGAGAGGGGAACTGTTAAAGCCATACCAATAAATACAGTTTATCTTAGTTGTTTTAGTTTAAACAAGTCAGTTGTAAAAGACATTTTGAGGCAATAGGGAAAGTTGTACATGAACTGGATAATTAGCAATCAGGAATTACTGTTGGTTGGATATGTTCATTATATTGTGATTCAGTTATTAAAAAGTCTTATTTCTTAAATATATGCACCACAGTATTTATAAGTTAAATGGTTTATGTCTACCACATGCTTTAAAATTATCCCTCCAATAAAAAGTCAGGAAGGAGGGATGCAGGATATGAAATAAAAATAGCACGACATTAATAATTATTGAAGATGGGTTTATTATACCAGGTTAATTACTCATGTACATTTGAAAATTTCCATACTAAAAATTAAATATGGTGCAGAACATTTAAGAATAAAAAAGAATGTATTCGCATGTTTATTTTACTTCACTCCTCCAATCACTGAGTATTCTCATTATATTGAAAGATTTTTGAAAGGGAATTTATGGATAATGGTATTATGGATCTTCCTATTCCACCATTCTCCCCATTTTCCAGACTTTATATTTTGTTATTTTACTTTTTATTTAAGTGGATTAAATTTGGTTGTTTATATATGACTAAAACATGCAACAAATTGGCAGCATTAAGTACAAAGCTGCCTGATCCTGGACTCATAACAACAAATCAGTGAAGGAAGGTTTCAGTTTGGTGGTGGGCTTCACAGAGGATGACCTTAGACTGTGCCAAAATGGACTGGTAGAATTTAAATTAGCAAAGAGGATGAGGGGCAGGGAAAACACAGACGGAGACCCAGAGGTTCTAATGAGCAAAACACCCTTTAGAAACAATTGTGTTGATAAACCAGATAAATCAGGTAGGGTTGGTTTGATTTTAAAATCTCTTTGGTGGTTTTCTCCTGTCATTTCACATAATATGAAAGTCATACCTTTGAGTGGCTTCCTCTGCCTCCTCCCTCAAAATTATTGGATTAAATATGATCAAGAAAAATGAATGTAAGAAAAGTAAGTAACATTTTTAATATTCAAAACCGTATTTCCTCTGGTAGGAGACCACGTGCTCTCTGCAAACCTTGGTCTTGATCAGAATTCTCATAGCCGTAGCCCATTATGCCATGCCTGATGATTTACAGAAACCCAGTACACTCATGCTTTCTCAATTTGTTTTCTGCACTCTGAATCAACACACCACTTGGCAGAATCTTCCTTAGGTTGCAGAATCTAAGCTCTCAGTTTTCAATTTGGTGCTTCCAATAAATTCTTTTGCTAAATATAAGTTTTTTTCTCAGGAAACAGAGGCAAGAAATGTTTACATAAGCCTATTTTTAGAGATTGTCTTAAGTAGCCATCTTAAATACAAAGTCCTTCAAGCCATTTATAAACTAGTATTCAAATCTGATCACTTCATGTGGAAAGAATTAGATTTAAAAAGTAGAAAATAAAAGGCAGTCATCAGAATATATAATATTATACCAAAAGTCAAAGTCCTTAAATCACTCTGTTTACATTCCGTTTCCTCTTACTTATTTATTCATTCATTGTTGTACTTTGATGGCCTATGTCTGCATAGAATTTGTGGCTTTGCAAGATTGCACTCCCAACAATACTCATTTTGTGGCAGAGCCACAATTGCCTCTTTCTCATTCCTCAAAATGTGTTATAATACATAAATACTAATAGAAGCTTTATTTGTAATAGCCCCAAACTAAAAGTAACATAAATGTCCCTGATAGAGCTTAACCATGGAGTACTACTCAACAATAAAAAAGAACAAACTATTAACACATGAAATAACTTAAATGAGTCTCAAGGGCATCGTGATTACTGATGCCAATCTCAAAAAGGTTGCATACTACGTGATTCTATTTACAGAGCTTTCTTGAAATGAGACAACTCTAGAGATTGAGGACAGATTAGTGGTTCCCAGGGAATAAAGATCCGTGGGGCAATGGCAAGGCTCTAAAGGGAAAACACCAGGGATAGAACAGTTCTGTAGCATAATTTTGGTTGTGATTACACAAATCTTTCTGTGGGGCCAAACTACATATACTCACACACACATCACCCTACACAAATAGACTCACAAAAGAGACCATGTGAAAACTGTGAAGCAGGAGAGAAACTTCTGATCAAGATGATGGGATGATGGCATTGGTAAACATGGCTTACCTCTTCACAAAACCACTTCAAATTATAACTACACTATAGACAACCATCTTCAGAATCATCTTCAGAAACTGAGCTGAATGGAAGTCCTACAACTATGGAATAAAAGAAGAAACCATATCAAGATTGATAAAAGGGATGGAGAAGTGGAACAGACTGGTCCCACACCACATGTGGCAGATAAAAATTAGGAGGGCTATTTCAGGATTGAGTGATCCCAGTCCTACACCAGGCCACCCAGCCCAGGGTTCCAATGCTAGGAAGATAAGTCTCCATAAATTCTGGCTGTAAAAACAGGTGGGGATTAAGGCTGTGAAAGACAGAAACTTCTGGAATTCCAGGCAGTTCCCCTTAAAGGGCCCATATACAGACTACTCAGACTCTCTCCCCTTGAGCTCTAGTGTTGGAAGCAGCAGCAGATTGAAAGGCATCAGAGACATATGAAGAGAAAAACTGAATTGTCTGACATCAGGGTGAGAGCTGAGGGACAGCTTTCTACCAGACATAAGTGCTAGCAGAGACCATTGTTCCTTTTCTGTGCTCTCCCAATAGAGCTAGGAGGCAGGCATGATATCTGAGACTTCATCAACCTGGCTCACATGATTTGCCCTACCCTGGTGATTTCCTGAGGCCCTGCCCCACCCAACTTTTAGGTTCAGCCAAGCTATTTCCAGTGGCTTTTCCATATGAATGGCTTGTCCAGGCCCATGTTTCAGATTTTCCTATATTCTCTCAAACAATCAACATCTGGCTTAAGTGAGCCCCATATATCTCACTAAATTGCCCCACACATGGCACTAGCAACAGTCAACCTTGGTTCACAGCTTGGCCTCTAATCATCCCCAAGTGTAGCACAAGTAGTAGCCATGTGCAGGTAGCTTTGTAGCTAATGCTGTATGAACTGGACAGAACACACAGCAGCTGACCTTGTTTGTGCAAGCAAGGGTCAACTATAGGAGGAGGGTGTACACAGCTCCCACAGTGGGCATACTTTGAGTACCCAGCTTGAATAATAGGGGAAGCTGTGCCACTGGAACCTACAGGACATCTTCTACATTAAGCCACTCTATCAAGCCTGAGAGATATAGTAGCTCTAGTTAATACATAAAAACAAACACAGGGAGGATGTCCAAATGAGGAGACAAAGAAACATGGCTCAAATGAAAGAACAGAACAAAACTCCAGAAAAAGAACTAAACAAAATGCAGAAAAACAATCTAAAGGAACTTAGTGAGGTCCTGAACAGCATAAAAAATATCCATTCAGAAACAAAGAATACATTAATTTAAATAAAGAACAACTTACAGGGACTCAACCATAGAGTGAATGAAGCCAAGAATCAGTGATTTGAAATATAAGGAAGCAAAAACAAAAAAGAATAAAAAAAAAAGAGAGAAAGAAAACAGTATAATGAGCCTCTGGGACAACTTCAAGCATACCAACATTAATATCACAGGAGTGATGGAAGGAGAAGAAGAGCAAGAAGTTGGAAACTTATTTGAAAAAATAATGAAAGAAAATTTTCCTAACTTGGTGAAGAAAATAGACATACTAGCCCAGGGGGTCCCAAACAAGATGCACCTGAAGAGGCCTACTCCAAGATACATCATAATTAAAATTCCAAAGGTTAAATACAAAGAAAGAGCCCTAAAACCAGCAAGACAAAGCAGTTAGTTACCTATAAGGTAGCCCCTATAAGATTGTCAGCTAATTTCTCAAAAGGAACTTTGTAGACTAGAAAGAATTGACAAGAAATATTGAAAGTGATGAAAAGCAAGGACCTACAACCAAGATTGTTCTACCCAGAAAAGTTATCATTTAGAATCAAAGGGCAGAGAAAGCACTTCCCAGATGACAAAAAAACTAAAGGAGTTCATTGCCACCAAACCAACATTTTATGAAATGTTAAAGGGTCAAAATAAAAAAATATAGACAATAAAATGGTAATAAATATATATCTATTGACGATTGAATCTAAGAAACAAAGCAAACAAACAAGCAGAACAGAAACAGAATCATAGATGCAGAGAACATTTTGATGGTTGCCAGAAGGGAGGGAGATCGGGGGATGGGTGAAAAAGGTGAAGGAATTAAGAAGTACAAATTGGTTGTTACAGAATAGTCATGGGGATGTAAAGGACACAGCATAAGAAGTAGGGTAGCCAAAGAAAATACATGCAGGCTCATGGACATGGACAATGGTGTGGGGATTGCCTGAGGGTGTGGGGGAGGGCTGGTTGAAGGGAACAAAGGGGGAAAATTTAGGACAGATGTAATAGCATAAACAATACCATATAATAAAAAAAGACAGTAGGAGATTATAAATTGGAGGTTCATTGCTCACTGTTATGAAGATTCAGCCTACAGACTCAGATATGAGATGGACAGATAGAGCCAGCCCCCAACCTTAGCTTTACTTGTAAAATCCTGAGATATCCATAAAGAAGAGAACTTCTTACTCTAAAGTCTGACCTCATGTCCATTCAGCATGTCCCTAGGAGGGAACAAATTTTTAGCTCTAAGTATGTGTTGACCTTGAATGAGGTACCTCTCATATATTTGCTCATAGGAGGGAATAGTGTAGACTGGGAGCAAGCTTGTAGTTGGCCAACTGGATTCAAATGCTGGCTTCATGTTTTATAAGCTGTTTTAACAAGGATATCTAAGCTCTTTAAAATTTTCTGGGCGCATTTTCTCAATCCATTGAGATTTTGTTTCCCAGCAATTGTCACCAGTTTGACTCAAATAAACTCATAAAAAATTAAAGTACATATATACTGTGAGAGCAGAATAAGAACTGTAGACTAGTTACTAGTATAACAATGTCAATGTTATACTAGTTATAAATATTACATGGTAGTGACACAAGATGCTACTATTTGGGGAGACTAGTGAAAGGCTCATAGTATTCCATGTATATTTTTGTAACTCCCTGTGAATCTATAATTATTTTTAAATTAAAAGTTTAAAAAAGTGCACCAGGGTCTTCACCTATGTGTTCTCGCTGCTGGGACCGTCAGTGCCCTGCTTTTGACCCTTTGACCCCTAACCCCCTGATGGCTGCCAGGAAAGTCTTCCTTGGCTCCCCAGAATAGATTGGTTTTCCACTGTTTTATGTTCTCATGACACTTCATAGATCTTCTTTGGGCTTAGCACAATGGCCATTAAATAATTTCACTAGTGTAACATAAGGTTTAATGCCAGCCTTCCCCAGACTATAAATTTTAAAAAGCCACCATGTTAACCACTATATCTTTAGTACCTAATATATTCCTTAAAATGTTGTAGGTACTTGGTCAATATTTGTTGAAATAAGGAGTGAGAGTGACACAGCCCATGAGCAAGCATTTCTGTAAGTCACAGCTGGGAAATTTTCAGTCTGAATACAGAGATGAGATCATGGAGAAAGTCAGGACATAGCTGGTAAGTACTTCATTGCATTTTATACAGATGTCTGGTACCACGAAGGGTTTAAATTTAATGCATACCATGCAAAACATTCGGTTCAGTTAGACTCAATCATATATGGTTATTGGATTATTTTCATGTTGTAAAGAACATTTTGACTGTTTTTTTGGTATTGGCAAAAATAAAAATAAAAAAATCTCCACCCATACCTCTGTCCTCCAGGGTTTTCCCAATAAAACATGTCAGAACAAATCCTGATAATGAGGTCATTCCTGATTTTCAGTGGCTTTCAAGGATCTTGCTGCCCCCAGGATCCAAGTAAAACCATCAAGGAGATAACTCACCATTGACATTCTGACACCTCCTTTTCACAGCCTATCTCCTATCTTTAGGATCCTGCTTTCTCTCAACTCAAATTATTTTATTCCTTTATACAGCCTTCTCTCTGTGAAATATTGATACTTTTAGTGTGGCACACATTCATATACAAAGAATTGGCCCACCTTCCTTTTCCTACATCTTCTCTCCCAAACATCAATTCCTTAATGTTCAGGTTAACCCATAGGAGGAAAGAATATGACTACATTTATTAAAGTAATGATGAAGCATCTATCTCTAAAACAAAGAGATTTTTGAACAGAGGGAGCAGTTTTATAATGTAGCTGTCTCTTGTTGCCCATTTCCCCATCAAATGCCAGAAGAACAAGGATCCGAGTGCAGACGTAGCAGCTTATTTCTGAAATTTTGCCAAACAAATGAAGAGTATGAGTCACATCTGGACATGCAAAATTTTGCAAGACTAATGTGTGTGTTCTAGAAGCAAGCACCCAAAATGTCATGTATGAGATCCCAGTCTCTCATCCAAGTAGTTCAGAGCAATATAGTGAAGGTAAGGCTAGTGGCAGAAACTAAATGCCAAACAGCACAGGAAAATTTGATAGAAACTCAGGGACAGCAAAGAACTATTTCTAAAATTAAGTTCTTATATAAGAAAACTCGATTTTATTTCATTAGTGATTTAGTTCAGAGTAGCTAAATGACAAGAACCATTTGTGTACCATTGCTTTCTCAGGCATAATTATATTACCATCATAAATTGAGCATTTTGTGAGCATTTGTTTTGTTTATGGAAATTATACAATTTTTTATTGTCATTACTTAAATCATCATTTCAGACAATGATGTTAGTAATAGTTAAGATGGTAGATTGTAGAACCAAGTAAAGGCTAATTTTGGCATAACAATATTGTTGATTAACATAGGAAATTAAAAAATCAAATCAAACTTGTTCATTAGAATTTTCCAGAAGAGGGTTTTTTTTTCAGAATAACAGATTGCCTTTTGTGTTTAGTTTCTCACTTGGCATTTCTCTTTTGACTGAGACAAAGATTACATATGAAAGTACTGCCATGAACTGACCCACTGTAGTGCCAGATTATGGAGAAAGGATTATACCATGTTCTCTCTTCTATTCTCTGGTTTCATTTACCTGCAAATCTCCACTCCATTTGAAAGCACATAAATTAATTTCTTTTGAAGTATAAGCCATTTATCTGCCCCTGTTGTTGTTCCCTAAGTCATTTTGGAACTCACTATTGAAAAAATAAAGTTAACTTCCAGTCAAGATGGTGGCATACGCAGACATGGCTCCCCTTATTGCACAGCCACATCAAAATTACAACTAAAATATAGAATAACCATCACTCAGAACCATCAGAAATCAAGCTGAATGGAAGTCTGACAACTACAGAATTAAAGAAACCACATCCATCCAGATTAGTAGGAGGGGCACAGAAACAGAAAGGGTTGGTCCCACACCCACATGTTGTGGATAAAAATTTGGGAAGGAAACCTCCACAGGAAAGAGTCCGAGCCCCACACCAGCTCCCCCTGCCCATGGTTCCAGTGAAATGAACAGTTTTAGCCTCCAGGATTGATCATTGACATAGGAAAATTTTCTTTTTAAGTGGTATTTTTGATATTGCTGAGTTTCATGTAATCAAAGAAGGTAGCTTGGCATGACAACTCTAGTTAAGTGTTTTCCTTGCAAGTTGCGTGATCATTCTTGACTACCATTGAGATAACTGGTTAGCTTTGGACTTATAGACTGTCAAAACAAAATCCAAACCTGCATTTCGCATTACCACACACTTTTAATACATTTCTTTTTCTTTATTTTTTCCTCTGGTCACTTATGCACTACACAATAAAATAGAATAATAGTTTAGTGAGATCATTCTTAAAAATAAAATGATTTGATTTCAAAAAACTAGAAACCATGAAAACTATATATTTTCACAATAAATTCCTTTATGTTATCTAAATCAGGACATATTAGCTAAGGCAACTTTTCAATAAATTTTTCTGGGATGTTCATAACCCCCTTGCTGCCAATTAATCTTTATTTTGATGTTCTACTTTCTCTCTCTATTGAAGAAAAATATCTATCTACTCAAGCCCAAACAGTTTCTATTCAATATAATTTTTTGCTATTTTTAAAAGCACTCATCAGTCATTTTGGAACTTGATCTATCCATTAGTTCATTAATTAGCTTCAGTGCATGCTACTTGACACTTTTTCAAGTCACAACTCCATTTCATATTACACTTCTTTACCCCTGAGAATGTCATGCCAATTTTGATTTCCTTTTTAGAGTATATTCTTTTATGTTATGAAATCAATCAACTTGTGGGGTTTTAAACAATCCCAAAAGGCAACAATAAACAAAAAATATATTCATAAGAGCAATGATAACTGTGCCTAATGTTGTGTGAACCCAAATACACAGAACTAAAAACATAAGAGATTGTGTAATTCCTCACTGGATTTGGAACTGTGTGCCTGCCAGTTTTCTCTCTTCTGTTGTCCAGATACTAGAGGGAACTTCACTTGTGTCATGTGGGTCACATCTCTCTTCTCTCTTTTTGCCAGTGGAGTACAAAAACCAACAACTGCCAAAAAGTGGAATGCAGCCTTTCTCTTTAGCTTTAGAAAATGCAATGTATAAACTGCAAAAAGTTTACAAAAACACCTAGAATAATGAATGGAAAGGAAAACCATACAAAGGAAAGGAAAATTGCATCATGCCCTCTTTCCACTACCTTTTACCTCTTAAAGACCAGAGAATGGCATGACTGCATCTTAAAACTGAAGACCAAGCCTAAAACCACTCATAGTAAAACTTGGCTATTCCACATTTAGTTGATGAAGTAAATCAGTGTAGATACATAATCTAGATGAGTCCAGTGGCTTTTTGTCAGGATATTTATCATCTGGAAACTCACACACTACCCATTTCACCTGGTCTAAAGGAAAACAATCCAAGAATTAGACCCCTTAATCAAGTGGATGCTAATATAATGAGTTGTTCTACTTTATTTACTCTCTGCGCTCCTGGATCCTTGAGTCTTCCTTTGATGGTGCTTAGCTGGCAGCACTTTTCCATCAGCATTCTGAACATCGATATTTATTGAACACCCACTACAGCAAATGAAGAAGGTGCAGAAGATTAAAGTAACTACAGGCAGATCATAGTATATGACTTACACGGCTTCTGAGGAGAAGCTTAAAAAATAAATCCATGATTACCATTTTTTATTTGTCAAGTGTAGAATACAAATTCCTCCCAACTAAGTTTTCTGAATAATCAACTTTGTATTTTCATTCTAGAATATATTGTGTGTCTTCTGTTTCAGTGAATGAATCTTTGGTGTTGTTTCAATGTTGGGCATCATTCATGATTAAGCAGTGAAATAACTATGGCTAATGGTCCATGGTGAGCACTTTGGTGTACATTTTATTTAATCAAAAGAAAAATAGTAAATTCCTTGCTTCTGAAGAATTATAAATAAATATAATTTAAAAATCAAATTCAAATTTTTCCAAATTAGAAATGTTTCGATCCCTGAAAGCTTAATTTGGAAACAGATGTAACACAAACAAAAAAATCAGATCTTTTAATAGGTTTAAATACTGGATATTATGACAAGTCACTGCATTTTTATTGCTTACCTGTGGCCAGCAGTACCAATCTGTCAACCTGGACTTTGACCCAGGCCCCTCAGGACTCATATACCAAATATCTGGCTGTTATAATAAAGTTCAAGATTAGAAGCAAAACACTATAAGTGAAAGTCACAAACTGTGGGTGTTGAAGAAAAGAGATGTCTTTTCTGAGGCAATGACTTTTTTAAGTTTTTTTTTTATCATTAATGCTTATGCCATAAAAGTGAAAACAAGTATTATTTCCTTTCAAGACAAGGAGTAAGATAGCCACTTACTTTGGAAATCCTAAAAACTAATATGCTGAACTAAAACAAATGTGTGAATACTTAAAAAACTCAAAAGAGTACTAAGTAAAACATGAATGATTTATGGGAATTCTTTACTGTTGTCTTCTAAGTTTTAATTCTTAAGCTTAGTTACAAAATGTAAACTAGAGAATTTAGAAACACCCAAAAGATTATTTTTCTGACTCCCCTCCCTCTGTGTTTCGATAGGTAAATCATAAAGTGGAAAAGATTAATGTGAAAACTCTAATCAAAGGTGCAGTTCCTCTGAATTGATACCCATAAAATTCAAAATTAGCTACAGTGTCATTTATAAAACATTTCCATTGGTATCTTTGGCCAGTCTCCTGAGTATTTAATCAAAATGAAAGTCACTGAACAGCTATTTGATTCTGCACAGACCAGCAACTTAGGCCCACAGCAAGAGAATGCGTACTGCATGTAGAAGTTCTATGAATGAGTGCTGCTGTTTGCAAGGTGGGCTTGGGAGAATGTGCAGGGCTCAGAGTGGGCCAAGGCCTATGGCTTTTCCAGCTGAACTTGCATGGTGCGTAGGCCAGCCTACCAAGGCTGTGCATGGTGGTGAAAGCCAGTCCACATCTCACTTCCCAAGTGTCAGCCCAGAAGACCGTGTATTTGTCTAATTCGTCCACCCAGAGGGGCCTTCCTTCTCTGAATGTTCTGCCCAGAAGTCAAAATTGGTGCCCTAAATAATGCACACATGAAGGTATCCATCCAGTTGTGACCTGTACTGGGTCCAAACAACCATTTCTTCTAGAAACTTAATTCAAAATACATGTCATGAAAAATTATGGTAGCTCCTCTTTTGCACTCAAATTATGGTAAATTTTACTTACTACTGAAAATTAAAAATTTTTGTTTAGTTTTACAACATACTTAAAAGAGTTTTATACATTGTTATATAAAATAGTATTGCTAAGATGAGCATACTAAATGTTAACTAAATGTAATTTTAAAATTTTGATATTTTCAGTTGTTAATGATTTGTTATTTTAAAAGGTTACTGCTGAGAGACCAGTTAGGAGATCAAAGGCGTATGCAAACTAGGGAGTCAGTTAAGAATGAAATTCCAGGAGTAAGATCTGGGTCCATATCATAGCACCACAAGGAACTTAGCTGCCTAAGCTTGTTTTCTTATCCAAAAATGGATAAGCTGACAGTAGTACCCACCTCACAGAGATACTATAAAATGTTAAACAAGATTATTCATATGAAGCACTTAGCATAGCACCTATGAAGTACATAACAAGCACTAAATAAAATGTTGGCTAGGAGGAGGGAGAAAAGGAAGAGGAGTTGCAATGGCAAGGTCATAAGCAGAATTTCTAAAATAGTCCCCAAAGATGTCCCAGCTTAATTCTCAACCTTCAGAAACTATAATTTGAAGAGATAGTACTCCCATGATTATGTTATGTTATATGGCACAGGTGACTTTAAGAAAGGGAGATGATCCAGGTGGGCCTGATTGAATTACATGAGTCCCTAAAGCCAGAGAACATTCTCCAGATGGTGTCAAAAGAGGAGATCAGAAAGATTCAAAGCATCAGAAGGATACATTGCTCCACTGCTGGCTCTGAAATGGAGGGCGCACCCTAAAAAGGAATGCAGGGCAGTCTCTAGGAATAAAAGCAGTTTCCTACTGACAGCCAACAAAGAAATGGCAACTCAGTCCTACAACCCCAGAAACTAGATTCTGCCAACAGCTTAAATGAGTTTGAAAGTGAATTCCTGCCCTGGCTGGCGTAGCTCAGTGGATTGAGTGAGGGCTGTGAACCAAAGTGTCGCAGGTTCGATTCCCAGCCAGGGTACATGCCTGGGTTGCAGGCCATAACCCCCAGCGCCTGCACATTGATGTTTCTCTCTCTCTTTCTATCTCCCTCCCTTCCTTCTCTAAAAATGAATAAATAAAATCTTAAAAAAAAAGAAAGTGAATTCTTTTCCAAAAGCTCCATAAAACAGCTCATCCAGGCCGATATCTTAATTTAAGCCTTGGGAGACTCTGAGCATAGAACCCAGCTGTGTCTACATGGTCTGCTGACTTTCAATAATAGTGTGTGTTGTTTTAAGCTGTTAAGATTATGGCAATTTGTTACACAGCAACAGGAAACTAATACAAACAGTTTGAGAAGTGACTTGACATCCAGAAAGGATACCTGTTCTAATTGTTTGGGTTAATTTCCACAAACAACATTCTATATTTGATTAGAGAGAAATCTTGTGGGAGAATTTTAATCAATAGTTAGAAGTACTACATGGTATTAATATCATACAAAAACAGTTTACTATGAAAAATCAAGTTTCAACCTTTCTGAAGGTAGGTGGCCAACAACAACAACAAAAAAAAACAAATAGAATTACCTCTAGAACAGTTTGTCAAAATAAGCACATGGGGTAAAATCATCACTCTGAATCCCCATATAGAGAATCAATTATCTTGCATTCATATATTGTTTGTACTGGTCAAATATGTTAAAAGAGAGTAGGAATAAAGTATCTCAGAATAACTAAGACATTGCTGCTCAAGGGCAGTACTTTCTGATTTGCCTAGCATTTTTTTCCTTTGGGGGAACTGCTTATCTTCCTGATGGGTGAGTTTACATAATACAGTGTTTTCCTCCAGAGAGTTAATGCTTGCTTCATGTTAGCCAATAAGAGGACCCCGAATTACACATAGTAGCTTCTGTATGATTGGCTCAGAGTTGCTCATAGTACCAAAGCACCGTTAACCAAGTGACTAATCAGGAAGAGATTGGAAACAAGCAATAGATAGGCCTAGGCTCTGCAGATAAAAGTTGATTGTATCATACATCAGATTCACGATGTTCCAGTCACTGCTTTATCAAAGTTTTATTCTTTCTTCTTAAAAAATTTCTTCCAACAAACTGCTTGTTAGGATTTAACTAAGTAATTATTTTACCTTCTTTTGTGTTTGGGAAAAAACAGGATAAAGAGAAAGTGTGTATTTTTTTGCATTGCCATTTTTTGGAAGGTATATCATTTCAGGAGAGGTAACTTCAGAATCATATATGAATATCACGCACAAATATTATTCATGCATCTCATCTCCAGACAATTCAAACTGGCTAGGCTACCCTTTTGCTTGCTAAGTGAAGTTCTTTCAAATTATATGAATTGCAGGAAGCAAAGCTTGGGGTTCAGCATCTCTCTGTAGGATGTGATTTGGTCAGAAGTGTAGTGACTAACTAATTTGGTGAATTGCTGTTTGAGCTTATTTTCAGTTGAAGTTCTGCTGAGAGAAGAAAGAACAAGCAGGAGAGCAGAGAACATAGTATATGCATCACTGAAACTTATTGCTTATCTTTATTGCATTTGAGTAAGTGCTCTTTTTTTTGCTGTTGCCAAGTAAGTCATCATATTTTAGTTCTGCACTGAATCCCTCAGCAGGAGAGGAGATTTGAATAGATCCCGAGTGCAAGAAATAAAACGAATGCACATTTTGGCTCAAATGCTTCCCTCTCCAGCCTCTCCCCCAGCATTCTCACTGGTCATTGGCACAATTCATACTAATCTGCATGACACATAGAAAGAATGGTAAGGTTTTATGGTAATGTTTTTATCTGGTCAAAAAGTATATTTATTCTTCTAATAAAAATAATGCATGCTTTTATTTTAAAATCTAGAAATATATAAGAAGAGTAAAAGTTACCTGAACTTTCACCTCTCAGAAGCCCAATAACATTCCAGTGCCCATCACTTATCTATGTTTATATATACCTACACTTGTGATATTATTTAAATATGATCACAGTGATAGGATTTTTAAAAATTTTGTGAATAATTTTATGTTTTATATGTTATTTACCTCCTGTCTCTTTTCTTTTCTCCTTCCATGAACATCTTTCTCCTAATCAATCATATACAACTATATTATATAAGTAGATCACTATTTTACCTCAAAGTAGACTCATTTCATATACTTTTCTTTGAGTTGCTTTTCCCACCTAGCCACATGTTGTCAAAATCCTTCAAGGGTAACTGCAGTAAAATTAACAATTTATTTATAATAGTTGTGTAATATACCCTAGCATAAATGTACCACAATTTATTTGATTATTCCCCTATTACGAGTATCTAGATTATTTTCAGTTTTATTGCTATCACATATAATAATGCAATAGACATCTTTATATGCCAGCACCTTTATTTTTATAGAATAGTGTCTTAAAGTAGAATTGCTAATCCAGAAGAGCGCATGGGTATGCATACACAGACATATATGTGATGTTAATGATATTGTCAAAGCATTTCTCAAGATAGCCTAAGCAGCTCCTATGTCTAAAGCAATGTATAAAGATATTGTGTCCCCTCCAACCCAGCAAGCAACTGCATATGAACAATTTGATGAGTGAGTAGTGATTTTTTATTGTTACCTTCTTTTACATTTTCCTAGTAACAGATTGACAAAATATTTTTTCCTGTATTTGTTGGCCATTTTAGGTATTTTAATTGGTAAAGTGCCTGCCCATTTCCTTTGCCCATTTTTCTCTAAGCTGTCTTCCTTTTACATAACCATTAAAAATCACAATGATGGTTATTTGAAGAGCCTGAGGGATACTGTGATCCCCAATGTTTGTCTTTCCTGACATGACCCTCTGTACTCATCTCTCCTTACATATGGCATGGTTGGCCAACTACTCTTTTTAACCATGTTTACTCTTTCTCTGAGAGGCCTGAAAAGCCTCCTACTTGGAAGCTGGTTTGGGTGAAAATGATTTATGCTCTCCTTGGCTTTGGAGAATATGCTATATACCAACTGTCACGAATAGGTTATGTCTTTGGCATAAGAAAAGGATGATTTGCTTTTCTAAAAAATATACTTCTTGTTTATCTAGGTATCTAATGATAGGACAATATAAAAAATAACATCTCTCCATAAAGTCCTAAAATAAGCTGTGAATACTTCCTCGATATGTTCCAGCAGGGGATGGTGGTCTTTGGTGCTGTTGTTTGTCGATACGTGTGAAGAGGACATTGCACCGCCCAGTTCTTCTCCTTTTCTTCAGGGTGTTGGTAACCAGATGAATTCAAGTTGTGGAGAAGATTTAGTGTTTGTGTAGACATGGGTTATGCTTCAGGCCTGTAACTTTGTTTGAAAGCATTGTTTCTCAGCAGAGTAGGTGAGAGCTTAAGGGTTAGTGGGCAGCAGAAATATGTATATATTTAGCTCTGTTTGTTCTGGCAAACTTCAGAGTGCAGACCTGGCTCTCTTGGCTCCTAGCAATGTGTGGCCAGACTTTACCTATGCCTACAATCGTGTTTGACTTTTCATTAATCTATCAGATGCCTCATTCTCACCACTTCCTCCAAGACAAGTCTCCTACCTTGTTCCTTCCTGAAAGAACTGACAAAGTGGCTGATAAATCTTCAGTCTGAATGGCAGATTCCAAACAATATAGCCAGAACAAGTACGTCAGAGCTGGAAACATAATATGCTCTCTCATTCTCAGTGCTCCCTTGTAAAAGGTGGTACACACATATGCTGACGGCAGGGCGTCCTGTAAGAAACTTGGAGCTCTGCGTGAGAGAGAAAATGAGACTGGGTTTTCTCAGGCGGGCTCAGGTATGCCTCTGAGTCACGGAGCAATCTGCATTTCCAGTTACTGGCAGTATGTGGCATCCGAATTGTGAAACACTGCTAATTCACTCATAAGTCTTGCTTTTCTTGAAGCAATCCTTTCCCTTGAAGGGATCTTTTAATTACCATCCTCTGGACTAACCAACCAAGCTGAAAATCCCTGCAATCAGCTGAGAGAGTCTTCCTTCCATGACTATGTGCAGCCTCAGCAGGCTTCCCTGCCTCTGGAAGCAGTTTCTATGGGCTACTTCCTGCGAAAGGCTGGAACTGAGGGGAATGTGTTGTTTCAGATATCGCTTCATTCATTATCCTTAAGAATAGAAAACTTTACAGGAAAAAATTTCACAATCTGAAAATTGTCACATGGTTTTTATGAAAAACAAAAGCCCTTTTGGGTTACCGATATCCTTTCCTTGTGAGGGGAAGTTTTTCTTCTGGTCTAGTGTGGTGATGTTACCGTAGGGACAGCTATACTGTGAAGCAGCCTTGAGTTTTCCCTGTTCTAGCAGGGCCCCTTCAAAGTCAAGTCATAATGCCATTGTATATGGCAACAAAATAAAGTAACATGGTCTAATATTAAACTTACACTCGGTAGCATCCTCCTCTAAGAAACAAGTTTCTTCTAAAAACAGATAAACAGAAAGCATTTGTAAATAAATCCGGAATATGTGCTTTTCCATTTTTTTAAATCAATGTGCAATATTCATACAAAGCTGTACAATCTACCAGGGAGAAGTAGTCAGCTAGGTCCAGTCCAAGTCTCATCATTTAAAAAGTTGCATCAATTGCTTGTAGGTTTAAAGCTTAGACGCTTAATGAAAGGTTGTGATTACAGTTTGGAATAAGATGAGTCACTGCACCAAACTTAGTCATGAAATAGTAGAACTAGAAGAGGCTTGTAGATGAGATCCAACTTTTTGTCTCTCTCCATGTTAAGTTAATGAAACCATCTAAGGCTACCTTTTCCAAAACACACTTTGTGAAACACAAGCCAGGCTATCCACTCTGCCAAAAAGAAGAAAAGAGAGAGAGGCAAATAAAAGTTCTGGAAAATGTGAAGATTCACAATAAATATTATAGTATTAAAAGCTTTACTATGACCTTCAGTATAAAAAATGATTTAACTTGGTTTTATCTAGTATTTTTTAATGGATTTGAATATATATATATATTCATATATATTTCACATATATATTCACACACACACACACATATATATATATATATTCCTGTTAACATCTTGTGGAGGAGCTACTGCTACAAAGAAACACTGAATAATATTGATCAAATTGTTACAATTACCATATCTCCAGAGAACATTTAAAACTGTCCTTCAGAGAATTATGCCATTCTCTCAGAAACAGTAAGCATTATTCTTGATTTCAAGAGAGAACTTCCTTTTGGTAAACTGGACTTTATATTAAGAAAATGGGAATCCCTGGCTCTTATTATTGAGAAGGAAGAATAATGCTTATTACGCAGCTCTCTATTATTTCTACACTGTGAAGGACACTTGAGTGTCCCTTTCTGAGAAGGAGCACTTGAGGAGAACACTTCCTCTCTCTCTCTCTATTTTTTTGTGACTGCTTTTCTTCTGGATAAGATTGGGGCAAAATTACTGCTTTTGTCTAGCTTGGTCGCTTGGTTCTCTCTCCTCCTATAACTACATGTGCATGTAGGCTGTAAGCATCAGACCCAACTCCCTCCTTGACCGGGCCTTGAGGTAAGATTTGTGGAGTTCAGTAAAGGAAATAAAGTGGTGAACAAAGGAAGGATAGTAAGCAAAGTAACAGAGCACCTTACTCCAGCCTCAGGTCCAAGCCCTGTCCTCCAGCACAAGAAACCATGACATTTAGGCTGGTGAAACTGATTCTGTCCTTTAACTTTCATTTGGTTTCTTGTGTCTGTTCTTAATTTGGTTCTGGAAATTTGGAAACCGGAAGTGAGGATAAACGTAATTAATTGGCATCCTCCAACCCTAACACCTATTATCCTCATAATACCCTTTCATCAGTTGAAAATGATTATAAGGTCACCCTGAAGCAATTTCTTCCTCAGTTCAAATAATTCCAAGTTTTTTTTTCCTTTTGTTCCCTACAGGTCCATTTGCCAACAATAATTATTTTTGTTGCTCTTCTCTGGTTCATTTCCAACTTTCCCAATCACTTAAAAATACAGAGCCCCAAATGGGACAAAGCCTTCTGTGGGCCTGGCTTAGTCGGAGACTCTGGATGGTTTGCTGGCCAGCATTTATGCTTGGTAGTGTATGCAAGTGTATATCAGGTTTCATAACAATAGACTGGCCGTGATGACCCCACTCCATGACTTCCTGTGATGTGCACTGCTGTTGTGAGGGTGCTTAACCACCATGATAGTATGATGATGGTATTAAGTAAGCATTTCTCACTAAGCATGACTATTGCTCACTTTTTCTATTTAAATGCTTCACACTTATGTGCAATTCCTAGTGGGTCTAGTGGGTTACTTCTTAACTGTATCTCAAAAATATTTTGTTTAACTTTTCCTTGTGGTTTAGGCTAAGAAAATTTCTCATTCATTTAAAAGCCTCCAGTATATTTAGTCAAATTTACAAATGGTCATTATAATCTCGAGTTTGTTATTCAATTCCTATGGATAACTTTGTTTCACTAGTGTACACTTAATGTTAACATCTTTGCATATATAAAGTAAGACACACTTTATAGATCTGCAATTTGCAAAATGCTCTCACAATATTTTTTTTATTCATTTACTTGACAAATGCAAGGGTTGACAAAAGTAGGTTTACAGTTATTCATATGGGAAAAGACATGAAGGCTATGATTATTATAATAGCTTTATTAATATTACAAGAATAAACTTTGTGTTTCATGTATTCACAACTGTAAACTTACTTTTTCTTAGTAGGTTTGGCAGTGTGTCAGGAACCATGCTGGGCACCAATGAGATAAAAGTAAGTATTGGGTTGGCCAAAAAGTCTGGATGGTTTTTTTCCATAAACTAAAAGATACATTTTTCATTTTCACCAATAAATTTATTGATTTGGATATTTTGAGTGTCAGCTATCTCCTATATGGTATAACACTGATTGTTCTCAATTAATATCTCAGTTTGATCATTATTGACTTCAACTACCTGACTGTGGAGCATTGTCCAGCGAGAAATTTCCAGCATGAAACTTCTCAAACCACTTTTGACAAGTTTGATCAGTCACAGTACCCTCTCCACATACTGCACAAATCTTTGTGTTTCAGTTGTGTTTTTTACCTTTCTTGAAATAATAAAGCATAATGTCCTGATAATGTTGCATATTTTCTTTCTTCAATATTAAAATGGCTACACAAAAACTCACCAATGTTGATAAGTTTTTTTAAGGCATGTTGTTATCACATGAATCACAATACAATTTAACAAAATTGGTTTGAGTGAAGTTAAAGACAACTAAGTGCTATTAGAGCCATCACACAGAAAAAAAACCGAATGAACTTTCTGGCCAATCCAATACAACATTATGATTGACCTCAAGAAGTTCATGGTGTATGGGGCCATGGGAACAACTGCAATACCTCATAGTAAGAGCATAGGAGAAGAGGCAATGCTTTCTACATGGGCAGGGAGAAAGATTTGCAGGGAAAGAAGCAGTTGAATGAGGTTCACAATAGAAAGGCCAGTAGGCTACAGTGGAAGAGTGGAAGAGAAAGAAACTACAAGCAGAAAGTAGGCACAGATTTTAAAGACTTTCAATATGCCAAGTGTTGACTCAGCATACTAACTTACTAGCTAGGCAGTGTGCTATCACTCAGTTTACGGATGACATATCTGGGAACCAGAAAGATACATGAATCAAATGTTAGAAGAAAGATAAGTTGTAGACTTTTGATTCTTGGACAATTTTTCTTTGTACATGAAATGTCTGTTATAAAAGTAAAAGGAAGACAGAAAATGTTTACAATTTTAGTCCAATTTTTCCTAAAGTCTATTTTTATGTAAGAAATTAAAACATGTTTATTGAAAAATATAAATGAATGAAGAATAAATAAAAATCAGGTAATTTTCAAATATTTTCTCTCTCACTTTTATATATAAATATGGATCCTTATTTTATTCAATTCTAGCTAATATGTATACAGGGTGGGGAAAAAGTAAGTTTACAGTTGTTTGTATGGAAAAATATAAAATAATGAATAAATAATAATAAAAAAAACCTCTTTTTGCATACTCACAACTTAAAACTACTTTTGCCCCATCTGGATACTATGTTGTATCCTACTCTCTTCCTTGAACAAATTATATTGTGAATATTTTCCTGTTGCAAATAAATGTGGTTTCATGCTGTGATTTTTAATGACTGCAAAGTATTCCATTATTTTTAATGCTTGTAGAATGTTTCATTATATAAATGTAATGGCACTAATTTGTCTATTTCACTATTGTTAGATATTTTAGCTGTTTATAATAGTTTTATTATAAATAGTGTGGCTGTGAACAACTTGTTCTCATATCTGATTCTTTCTTTAGGATAAGGAAGTCAGAAACCATAATGCTTTTAGGGTTCATGACACTTAATGGTTGAGTAATAGGATGGCAAATAAACTTTCTTTTTCTAACTAAATTGTTTTTGTTTTTAAACTAAATTGTTTCTTTAATTTTCCAAAAATTACTGTAGAGGTTTGCAGATTATTTCTTTACATAACATGTGTGTGTGTGAGCAATGAAGTTAAAGTTAAATGGATCTTAATTCAATAGTAAAGGCAATTTTGCATCACTCTAGCAATCCAGGAAGAAACCAGCTTACTTGAGAGCTTTGCTTTATGGTCTCCAATTCATGAAAGCCAGAGAAATTTTGATGACTTTAAGTGAATGGATGTAGAGTGGATCTTTATCTTACATTTATATAATGAGAGATCTATTTGCAAAAAAACTGACTTTGTGACTTCAATGGTCTTTTTACTGAATCAGGTTGAATAGGTTACCAATGTGATCAACTGAGCATAACTGAATTACCAAGACAGAAAAAAAGAGAGATTCAACTACAGGTAATTGATCCAATAGCCAAATGTAGGAACAGAATCAATTTCAGAGTCAAGATAATGAGAAAATCAAGGTAAACACTTGTTTTGAAAAGCTAATTCAAATATGCTTGGAAGCAATAACAGATATTCTAGATTTCCAATACAGAAATTATTCTTTAAAAGAATTTTTAATTCTCATCTAGGGATATTTTTTTCATTGCTTTTAGAGAGAAAAGATGGAGAGACAGAAACATCGATTGGTTGCCCCTCATACAAGCCTGGACCAGGGACAGGACCTGCAACCTAAGTATGTGCCCCAACCAGAAATTGTGCTCGCAACCTTTCGGTTACAGGATGACACACCAACCCACTGAGCCATGTCAGCCGTAGATGTGGAAATTATTCTATTTTAAACTATTTATTTATAATATTGGTGATAGATAATATGTTTTTATACTTCTCATTTTGACAGTTTTTGTGGTCTTAATTTCATTTTTTCATTTCTGAGTGTGCAGGCCACCAATCACATCAGAGCACACAGCTTCTCTCCTTTCTTCCCTCTTCCACTACTCAAACTGCCAGAGATCTCAGCTGTGTCAGAAATGCCATGTTCTCAAAAATTTTCTGTGAACAGGGGAGAACGTATTGTCTTACTCTTTTTTGTTTTTATTGTTGTTGAAATAATTTTTGTTCAAAACTTTTTAGTTTCTGATAATTTTAAATGAAAGAACTAGACCAGCTAAAACTCAGTGGAAAGAATTATTCATAAAATAAATCTTAGGTTGAAAGTTTTAATAAAAGGATCTCACCTTTGGTTGAAATGAAAATGTCTCAACGCAATGTAATTCAATTCCCTCATTTTTTTTTTTTCATAAGAAAACCATGCCTGCCCTCCAAAAGTGACATGTTCAGATTGTGGCCAAAGTTTCCCAAATCTCAATCTACTCTTTGGGGGCAAAAAAAGAAAAGGGCTCTCTTCCAAATAGTTGCACGTGGTTATCTTTTTGTTCCAGTTGCACACTGGCATTCTGGACAGTCAGCACCAAGCAGATGCCATGTCACGTAGCCAGCAAGGCATGGTGAAACAGACACTTTCCTGAAAGCTCCTCTGACCTGGGGACCTTCTGCCCACCCAGACCATACTGCAACTGACCAACACAATTTATTTTAGACATCAGGTATATCTGATGATGTAAAAAACAGAGACCACTTAAAAGCCAATTACTTTCAGAAGGGCTTATTTAGTGTTAGAGTCCACTATAAAATTAGTGATTATTGTATGTCATTATAGGAGGCCAATTTTTATGTGAAAGATCTATTTTGTTGATTAAATGAAATTCTTTTTAGTGCCAGTGGGTCACACATAACATATGTCCAGTCAATTATTTCAGGAGTAGTTGAAGATTTCTCTTTTCACAGTAATAGTTTTTCTGGCAATCAATAGAGCTTTGAAGAACAATTTTTCTTGATAATGACCTACATCTTTTTTATGGGAATTTCTTCCCCCAAGATGGATAGAGCTGGGTCATGAGAAAGGGTGATCAAACCTGTTTTATTGTAATTTTTCCAGAAAGATCAATGGTTTCACATTCCAAAATGATAGCACAAAGCAATAGTTTTTAGTAACTTGAAATGACTAGAAACAAATGTGGATTTGACTTGACAGATGTCAAAAAAAATATTGATACTAAAGAAATAGCCATTCTTTTTACAGGAAATCTCATCTTTTTTCATCTTACTTAGATCAATAAAACAAATTTAAGCCATATGGTGGTCAATAATCTAGCCAGGTAGAAGATTCAATATTAGATATTTGGGAATTTGGCTTCAGGCTTAAATCTTACACACTAATTTTCTATGGAACAATCATTTAATTTTTCATTGCTTCTTAAGTAAACTCTTAGTGCTTAGCTACCAATTGTGATTATGAAAAAAATTACATGTTTACTAAAAAAAGACTTCTATTTATATATGTTTTTTTTGCCTCCAGTTTGTGCCCAGATTAAAATGAGTAATTCAGGGAATCTGTTAACCTACTTTTTTAGTTCATACATACAATTTACACTAAATAATATTTTCTCCTGAGTGGCTTAAAAGACTTTTACTGAGTGGCTTGACTATCAACCCTTGTTGATGCAAACAATACTTAAATTGAAAATTTGGTTAAACATCTCTGCCAATGTCCTGTCCCAAGTACCCACTCTGTTAACAACCCAGGGAACCTTGCTGACCTAGTCTTTTGTTTTCTTTCTCATTGTCCAAGCAAGATAGTTGAAGTTGTGGCCAAACTTTATGTCTGGTACCTATGGACCATGCAGAGGTATCCATCCGTGGCCCACCGGCCGCATGCAGCTCAGGATGGCTGTGAATGCAGCCCAACACAAAATAGTAAATTTACTTAAAACCTTTTTTTCTCATCAGTTTTCCTTAGTGCTTTATATTTAATGTGGGGCCTAAGATGGCTCTTCTTCCAGTGTGTTCCAGAGATGTCAAAAAGTTGCACACTGCTGGTATGGCATTAAATGACAAAATTTAAAGGTTAAATAAAGAGGATATTCAGGCTGCACTCACCACCTGAGCTGGCAGGGCAAAACTGTGATAATGGGCTGGTTTGTGCACAGGTGCCTAAGCCAAGAGCCACAATCACACCGAATAAGATAGCAAACCCTCATCACACACTAGGTGGAGAGGAGAGTCAAATGTTATGCATCCCAAGGAATGAAAGGGAGAAGAGAGCTACATCTAATTGATCCTTGATAGATTTAGAGGCATCAGATAGCTGTTTTATCCACACGCTGGCCCTGTAAACCCAGCAATTTTCCTGAAACAAATCTGTTCCCTCATGACTAGGCATTGCCATGGGAGCACCACGTTGAGAAATCTGGTAACACAAACTAGACCCAGGAGACTATCCTGTGCAATTGCTTCTGCCTATCACAACAGTTTCTGCTCAGTAAGTATATTCACTCTGTATACATACACAAAGTTACATTGATAACAGACATATATTTAAAGCTCATTAAATCTCATGGCGTCCCTTTTGGAAGAGAACAGAATAGTCTAGGATTTCTTTTTGGGATTCTTACTTATTCTTGAACAAGTTCTATGGAGTTGGGGTCATCGGACTCCTGAGTCTGCAAGCTGAACCCTTGATATGAGAGGATGGCAAATGGAAGATGGTTGTTCACACTACTGAAAGCACTGTAATTACCAGTAAGCATCCCAACAATTGATTCTAAAGCTTCTACATCAAACCAAATGATAAATGCTGACATTTTGATATATAACTTTTAGATTTTTCTCACCAGTTCCTGATTAAGAATATTTTAGATATAGTGTAAATATACCATCTGTGGACTAACACCAATAACATTGACAAGTTTGGAAGCTGGAATTCTTTGAACAATACAAATATCACTAATCATGGAGGGAAAGAACAATCAAGGATATCCAATAATTCCTGTGATTTTCTAGATACAAACAATGGTTCATGTTCTATCTTTTCACTGTAACCATCCCGATAAAGAACTCTTGAGGAACTGGAATGGGCACTCTCACTATGAATGAGCCTTCAGCATTCCAATAATTAAAAGTTCAGACACTTATCCAGACACCACCTAACCTTCCACCACTACTGCAGCTGATGCAACAAGAGCATCCTGGCAAGAGAAATCTCAGTGCTCACATCTCTAGAAACTTGGTCCTGCCTCGGGTCAACACTGGGTATGACACAGAAAATCCTGGCAGTTGATTCCAAGTCTGAGTCAGGTCTCCAGGCAGGTAATGACAAGGCATCTAAATATTTCAGTCCATAAAAGCTGAGGAAACCAGAATAGGTAGGTGAAATGGCTATATTCTTTAAATGCTTCAACCTGCACACTGTCTAAATGTGTGGCAGTTTGCGCCAAACAGATATCAAGTTGCACAAAAAAGCAGGGCTTTTAGGAAGTAAAAAAGGCACCTCACTGAAAGCTCCTATGTTCTGGGAACCTTCCACCCATCCAGACTGTCACTGTAACCAAGACAGTTCAGCTGGGACAGCATATGAATGCCTGATCGTGTCAGTGTCTAACTGAAGTACTACCAGGAGTCTTTCCCAGACTTTACATGATCTGTGTTATCTTAGAAAAGGGGCAGCATATCCCAGAAGAGCTATTAACAATAGCTCTTATTCTAGGCATGCCCTGGATCCCTGCCTAAAGCCTGATCCCTTGCTCTGCTCCTTGTCTGTCTGGCTCAATTTTCTAGCTTTGGTATCTGTGACCCTTATCATTTGGCAACTGTCCTTTTGGCATTTGGGAGCCTTAGCTTCCTTCCCATTGTAGAAAAGTGAGGGGAAGAAACTAAAAGCAAAAATAAGAATCTTACCTTTTCCTTTTAGAGGTAATCACTGTAGTAAGCATTTTAGTGGTATGGCCTTCCAGAAGTTTTCCAGGTCTATTAATGCACACACACACACACACACACACACACTAATTCTGCATATATATGCACATATGAGATTACACAGGAAAAGTATGTATCACCGTGCCTGGCATACACTAAACACTCAGTAAACATGATCTGTTGTTTTAGGTCTGACTTGTAACTTGTTTAGCTCTCTCAGTAACAGGTAGTGAATAGGCTCTGCATTGATAAATATGTTCTATGCCATGATTGTTAATAGATACAGAGGGTGTGCTATAATTTAACCCTTTATTGTTTGACACAAGTTGTTTATACTGTTTTGCTATTGTAAACACTGTTACAATAAATATGATTCTAGTTAATTTTTTGCATTCCAGGATAAATTCCTAATAATAGAATTGCTGGGTCAAAGAATTTGCATAGTTATGACCTTTGGTATAAAGTGATAAACTTGCTGACAGAAGACAAGCTTATACAGCCTCCCATCAGCAGCACATTCAAAACTCAATTCATTTGCTCATTTTTAATCAATAAGCACATGAATTTTATGAATTATTATAAATGCTACAAATACTTTTGGGACCAAACATATAAGTTTATTGCTTTCCTGGGTATGCAGTAGAAAGAGGGGAAAACATTAAATATCACAATAATCAATACAAATATCACAATGTTCAATTATGAAGTCTAAAAAGTGTCATGACTATTAAAAACAAGGTATTATTAGGTGTGTATTGGTGTTGTGTTGATATATAACAAATTACCCCAAACCATACTGGTTTAAAACAATAAACGTTTACCTTACAGTCTCTGTGGGTTAGGAATCTGGTTGTAACTTCGCTATAACTTCTGAAAAAATTTAATATGTATATTTTAGAGATGACAAGGCAGGCTTAGTGAAAGATTAAATGTGGATGAAGCAAAGAAAGAAATCATAAAATATTCCCAGGGTTCTGGCTTGAACAATTGGCTATAGGCATTGTAAGTTTTGTTAATGCTATTTACTGTTATTCTTATTTGCTTATTCAGCAGATAAAAGTTATTTTCTCATTTGATCTTTAATTTGCATTTTTTCATGTGTTTATAGGTCAAGGGGGTGTTTGGATTTAATTATTTTATGGCTACTTTTATAGCAATTATAATACTATTCTTCCAAATGGTAGAATTCATATTACAAACATGGTCTTTAACATCATTGTCAGTAATGTAACTATTAGAAAAATGTAACATATATTGATAAGTGAATAAGTAAGGTGCATAGTAATTGTTTATAAATGCATATGTAATAATAAATCTATGTTTGCAGATGTATATATGTTTTCAAAGGCTTTAATTGTCTGTTGTCAATTACTGACAGAAAAGTGTTTTCTTTTTTTCCTAGAGAAGAGAACTGGATAGCTGAGAGACAGAGATTTACTTTTCTTTTATACTTTGTCTATTCTTTGAATTTCATTCCTTATGCAGATATTATCAGTTTTAAAATTTGCATTCTACTAATAAGTAAATAGGTATATATGGTGGCTTTATTGAAATAAATATATGACATGCTTCAGTACCCATTTATTCTATTATTATCTAGTGGCTATTTTACTAAATTAAAAAGCTACATCCAAAGACTTCCAGGAGAATTTATTTTAGAATATGCTCGCTCAAAAACATGGATTGTATCATGGTAAGAACTGAATATAAAAAGTCATTCCTGGTGCACGGTAGCTGGTATCCTGAATCATTAGTAACAATAGTATTTCGCTCTGCATATCAGTGACCTCTGTGCATTGTCTACACCCAGACTGATGGTTTCTTAGCACTCACTAATGAGCTTGTGCATTATCTAGATTCTTCGATTCACAACCTTAGCTCCTCTGCCACCTACCTCTTAATCATTTTTCTGCTCATTAACAGCTCCAGTGGGCATGGTCATAAAGGGGAAGCAAAACGCAAATAAGTTTGTTATTGTTAATTGCAGGTATAAAAAGGCTTTAGGAGAAAAAGGTTAAGTTTTGTGATTAAAATGAGATGTTTTATCTTATCTTTTTCTTTTCATTCTTAATTCTTTCACATTCATGCATACTTCTTACCACTAAGCACTGGTTTTTCTCTTCTACTGCCCAAAAAAGTATGACTTGCATAAAAGACTACTTAGATGCATATTATTTCATTCAACATTCCAAAATTTATCCCCAAAGTTAGGCAATATAAATTGAAGAAACAAATACAGTAGCCAGTGTTGAAATTAGAAGTAATCAAAGAAAACAATGACAAAAGTTTAGAATACATAAAAAGGATAAAGTAAAGTGGTATGTGCAAGACCCAAGAAAAAATACAATAGAATGGCCAGATGTAAGATGACTGCTCAGAAGAAAACTGTCCCGAAGAAAACAGAGACTGGCTGTTTAATACACTTGCTAAAAGAACTAGGAAAAGAAAGAGAAATGGGGACTATCCAGACATAAGAAGGAGTAGGAGCAGGTAAAATGAATAACTGAAATGTCAGTGTAGTAGACACACTGTTTAGTAGGTAACCAATGTCCATTCATCCTATCTGATACCTCTTTTCGATTTATCTATTTGGGGATCTGATCCTTTTCCAATCTCAGTTCTGTGATCCCTGATGAGAAAATGCTACCTTAACTCCAGAGGTGGCACGTGATCTAAGAGTGACCAGTCAAAGCATTACATTTGCCTGGCAACAGTAATTGGTTCTCAGTAATCCCATGACCTAAGTCAGGCCAGTCAGAACCACTAACATTTTGGGAAACTGCATTGCTCAATTGAGAAATTATGTATGTCCTTTTATACTTGACTAGGAATTTGAAAAATTTAAAGTCAGGAGATGCTTCTACAACCTTGCTTTTCTAAGTGAAGTAGAGAATGAAGCAAACACTCGAAGGATGGAGAGCCGTGACCTGTCAACAGGACACAAATTAAGACTCATGGGATGTTGCTTAAGCTCTTGCCTAAATCAGCCCCTCCTGAACCCATCTGGATTCTTGAACTTCCCAGTTACGTTAAGCTAACCAATTGCAGTCCCCTCACCCCTGCCACTTCACAGTAGTTTGAATTGAGTTTTCATCATACAGAAATGAGTCCTAAAAAATTGGTTCTGCTGATGGTAAGGCCCTGTGGAGGGAAAAAAGATGGTCTCATTTTTGTCTGACTGATCAGTAGATACAGGCAGGGGTCCTGTCTTATGGAAGTACCTGGCCAGTCATTCCCTGGGAAGATCCAACCCAGCTCTGGTAGGGCCACAGGGAGCAGGCTTTTCTACTGGGAAACAAATGCTAGGGGTTTCACTTTCAAAAATTCAGAAACTAGTAGATCCCAATGAGGGATATCTGAAAAAAATATCTAACATTAGCTTATCTAAAATTCTGTGATAGGAAATACTGATCTGTAGAGAATGTGAGTTTGAGAGTGAATAAAAAGGTGTATAAAATTGGCAGGGAGCAAAGAGATAGGACAGTGAAATCCAGAGTAGAAGTGTGGGAAATGCAAAATTATTTCCATCTCTCATATAATTGAAATCTCCCTGAACCTGGGAGTGTAACTGATGCCTATAAAACATGGTAAATTTCACTGTGACATTGAGACTTGCTGAACTAAAACACTGGCTTCCATCATATTTTGAAATTATCATCCTAGACTTGAACTTTTGGGAAAAGCTGAACAAGATCAAAAACTCTGAGACACTTGTGTGATAAGCAATGACCTCTTCAGAAAAATGGGACAGTGACATACATTTGCAGTGGTTCACTAGGTATGAGGCAGGGTGGCAAGTCATTGTGCACTATCCAGTAAGATGCTTTCTGCATGAAATATGAGACCAGAACTCTTCTAACAACATTATAAACAAAACTATGCAATTAAAGCCTATTGCATGACTGGAAGCAGAGATAAGCTAATAAGATTATGAACCAACTAAATAGATCCTGAAGCCATATGACGACATCATGAAATTTTAGAAGATGCAGCTGGCTTCCCATGATATTTTTGCAATTGAAAATATGTAGCATCTGGTCTTACACTTATCATTCTTTGCTGAAGTAGTTGTCATCTAAGTTTCTTTTTACCATGTAGATGTGTGAAGTTTAAAAATAAATTTAGAAAATTTTGTTAGAACATGCTATCCAATTTTGAGTGAAAATAAGCAAAAATTAGTTACCATTTCATAAACTAACTATGAGGATGGTCAGTGCCCTGAGTCTTTACACTTGCATTAAACAATTTTGTGCTCTTGGAGCACCATTAACGTCGATAATGATTGTCTCTTATGCAAATGTAGAGCATTCAATTCTTGCAAGCTTTCAGTATAGGAAGGTAGTATAATAAAATTGAATGTAGGTTTCTTTGGTTTAATCTTAATGTCACCACTTACTAGCTGTGTAACTTAATCTCTCAAATTCCAGTGTACTCATCTATAAATTAGGAATAATATTAACTACTATTAAATGACACAATATTTTTAAAGTATTCTTTACCATGTCTGACTTATATAAGCCTCAAATAAATATTATTTATTATTAGTCACCCACTTAACAAATATTTATTGAGGTTTAAATATGGGCTAGCACTGTGCTAATCCCTGGGAATACTTGACCAAGAGGAAAAAAAAATAGTCTCTTAACAATTAACTGGTATGTAAGAATCATCTCTGACATTTTAATTGTCTGATACCCCACACACTCCAGTCCCTGACCATTAACTAAGAAGATCTTTGGGAAACTGTTTCTGGCATCCAAAGTTAGATATGAGAAAAGATCCATCAGAGAAACAATGTTAACTGGTACTTACGTGATAAAACGTGTCCTAAAATTGTGTGGTATAATAAAAAATTGAATTCTAGGTGCTAACAATGATGTAGGAGGAGGAATGGAGATATATTTCAGCATCTGAGTCTGCTCCTGACACCCATATCTGAGGCCAGTCCCACTGACTGTGGCTCCAATTCTATTACATCTCTGCTTCTTCAACCCTTGTCACTGCCATGTGTACTGGCAACTATTCTTTTGCTGCAACCCCTGTCACCCCTGCCATATGTCATCTCTACCACACTACCTCAAACCTGCCTCCACTGACATTGCCTCTAGTTCTTCCCAGATCTGATAGGGTCCCTGCCTTCAAGGAACTCTCAATCTAAAAAATATATAAAGCATTTGAAAATTTAACTGTAATCAACCCTGGATAAAGTAAGTACTAACAAAAACATGTAAAAACTATAAATACAGACTAGTGGCTTTGGGGCAGAGGAACACACCCATCTGAAGACTGAAAGTGCCAGCCACAGGAGGTCCAAGAGTCCCATTTCCAACAAGTTCTGTCAGAAGCCCTCTCAGAAACAGTCTGCTCTGTGAGTAGTCTAAAACTGACAGCAAACTGAGGCAGATCTTCAGGGACTTAGGTCATTTGCTGACATACCCCTGGATCCAGTGCTGATAAAACCCAACTTTACAGAGCAGCTATATCACAGCCAAGCCTGGAGGAATAAGTCACAAACTATGGAACACTTGTAGCTTCCAGCAGACTTCTGAGGATAGACATATTTAGCACCTTACATTGGCTTACATAAGCTTCAGACAAAGCAGAGATGTACTCAAAGGGAGAACCCAGTAGGCAGGCTAAACTAAACTCTGCTAAGAAGAATTCTACTTTGTACTGTTTCATTATTTTCAATATTTTTCTTTTTCATATCCTTTTTATTATTTTTTCTATTTTTATTGTTCTATTTTTTGTTTCATATTTCTTATTTTACTCCTACCTTTGATTACTCCATTATTCCCTTCTTTTTAGTTTTCATACATTTGCTATTCTTTCTCTCCCTTTGTCCCTTTTTCCTGTTTTCCTCTTTCTTTTTTTTTTACAAAAATATATTTAATTGATTATGCTATTACAGTTGTCCCATTACCCCCCTTCATTCCCCTCCAATCTGCACACCCCCTCCCACCCACATTCCCTCACTTTAGTTCATGTTCATGTGTCATAAGTTCATTTAGCTTCTACATTTCCCATACTACTCTTGCCCTCCCCCCATCTATTTTTTACCTACCACCTATGCTACTTATTCTCTGTATCGTTTCCCCCTCTCTCCTCCTAATTCATTATTCATATTAGTTCCTTTCTCTTTTCTCCTTCCATGGTCACTTTTCTGTCTTTTTGTTTTCTCTTTTTCCTCCCTTTTCCTAATATTCCATTTCTCTTTCTGCTTTTATTATATCCTGATCTTTTGTTGTTGATATTGCTGTTGTTGGTGGTGGGGTAGAGTTGCTTGTTTTGGTTTCATACTTTGTGTTGTTTTACCTTGTTTTGACAGCACCTATACAATAGCACCTATACAACAAGACATGGTGGGGGTCAAGTCCTCCAGTAAGCAAGCCAGAGGGGAGATACCAGCAACAAACAAGCCAACAACATTCAGGACCCACATACAATAGGAAAGCCCACATAACCCACACAAAGCACATTCCTAGAGCATCCAGATCAGGAGATCAAGGAGTCTGCACCACTGGACCCACAGGACTCCTACCATATAAGCCTACTCCATATGAAAAGAGTCAAAACAAATCTATCTAATACATAGAAACAACCAAAAAGAAACAGTTAAAATGGGGAGACAAATAAAAAACCTACAAAGAAAAGGAGGAATCCACCAAAAAAGAGCTAAATGAAATCGAGGCAAGCAAATTATCAGACATGGAATTCAAAGTAATGGTTATAAGGATGCTCAAAGAACTTAGTGAGAAGTAAAACAACATAAAAAAAGACATAGAAACCACAAGAAAGGACTTTTCAGGAATGAAGGATACAACATCTAAAATAAAGAATACACTAAAAGGGATAAAAACAAGCTAGACAAAGTAGAGGATCAAATCAGCAATTTGGAAGGTGAGGTGGAAAAAAAAAACCCAATCAAAGCAACAAAATGAAAAGAAAAGACTTAAAAAGAATGAGAATAGTCTAAGAGAGATTTGGGACAACATGAAACACAGCAACATTAGCGTGACAAGGATACCAGAGGAAAGGAAAAGAAGTAAGGGAAAGAAAGCCCATTTGAAGAAATATTGACCGAAAACTTCCCTGATTTGGTGAGAGAGAATCATACAGGTTGAGGGAGTACAGAGTTCCAATCAAGATGAAACTAAAGAGGCCCATATCAAGGCTTAAAATATCAAGGTTTAAAGACAAAGAGAGAATCTTAAAGAATGCAAGAAAGAAACAGTTAGTTACCCACAAGACAGCTCTATTAAGGCTGTCAACTGATTTCAAAAGAAACACTATAGGCCAAAAAGGGCTAGCATGAAATATTCTAAGTAATTAACAACAAAGACCTGCAACCAAAACTACTCTACCCAGCAAGCCTCTCATTTAAAAGCGAAGATGAGGTTTTCAAGGATGCAGCCTTCAGAGTGCAAGGTATTGATACTGTCTGGACAGAATATGGAACTGAAACCAGGTCTAGTCAAGATGAAGGCGTAGGTAGATATGCTTTGCTTCCTGGCAAAACCAAAAGAAGAACAACAACAAATTTAAAAACAAAAAGCAACCAGAACTGTGTGGATGAATGAGGAAAAACAACTGGGGAGAGAGACAGACCACACAACCCAGTGTTCCAGTACGGGGAAATAAAACCTCAAAACCTCTGGCTGTAAAAATCTGTAGGGTGCAGCAGTGGGAGAAACTCCCAGTCTCATAGGAGAGTCCATTGGTGGAACCCACAGCGTTCTAGAACATACACAAACCCACCTACTTGGGAATAAAAACTGGAAGGGCCCAGTTCATTGGTGGGTAGCAGAAGAAGTGACTGAAAATGGCATTGCTCCCTCTCTGATCCCTCCTCAACATTCAGTGTCACAATGCAGAAAAATGGGTTGCCCCACCCTGGAAAATACCTAAGGCTCTGCCCTTTACTATATCACAGGTACACCAAGACAAAGAAGTATGGTCCAAATGAAAGAACAGATCAAAACCACAGAAAAAGAACTAAGCAATAAGGAGATAGCCAACTTATCAGATGCAGAGTTCAAAATACTGGTAATCAGGATGTTCATAGAAATGATTGAGTGAGGCTGCATTATACAGGAAGAAGTAAAGGCTACACAAAGTGAAATAAAACAAAATATACAGAGAACAAACAGTGAAAGACAGGAAACTGTGACTCTAATCAATGATTTGGAGCAGAAGAAAGAAAGAAATATTCAACCAGAACAGAATGAAGAAACAATAATTCAAAAAAAAAATGAGGAGACACTTAGGAACCTCTAGAACAACTTTAACCATTCCAACATCCAAATCATATGGGGTTCTAGAAGGAGAAGAGGAAGAGCAAGACATAGAAAACTTATTTGAAAAAATAGTGAAGGAGAACTTCCCCAATCTGGCAAAGGAAATAGACTTCCAGGAAGTCCAGGAAGCTCAGAGAGTCCCCAAGAAGCTTGAGTCAAGGAAGCACACATCAAGGCACATCATAATCACATTACCCAAGATGAAAGATAAGGAGAGAATCTTAAAAGCAGAAAGACAAAAAGAGACAATTACCTACAAAAGAGTTCCCAAAAGTCTATCAGCTGATATCTCAAAAGAAACCTTACAGGCAGGCAGGGGCTGGAAAAAAGTATTCAAAATCATGAAAGGCAAGGACCTACAACATATACTACTCTCTCCAGCAAAGCTATCATTTAGAATGAAAGGGCAGACAAAGTGCTTCCCAGACAAGGTCAAGTTAAAGGAGTTCATCATCACCTGGCCCTTATTATATGAAATATTAAAGAGATTTAACCCAAGAAAAAGAAGATCAAAACTATGAATAGTAAAATGACAACAAACTCACAACTATCAACAACTGAACCTAAAACAAGAACAAACAAAAATATAAATGAAGTAAGCAAAAACTATAACAGGACAGAATCACAGAAATGGAGATCACATCGGGGGTTATCAGCAGGGATAGAGGGGATGGGGCAAAGGTAGAGGGAATAAGAATCATAATCTGTAAGTACAAAATAAATAGGAGGAGGTTATGAATAGTATAGGAAATACAGAAGCCAAAGAACTTATATGTATGACACATGGACATGAACTAAGGGGGGTGGGGTAATGCTGGAGGGAAGTGGGGTGCAGGGCAGAGGGGGAGAAAAGGGAAAAATAATGGGATAATTGTAATTGCATAATCAATAAAATTACTTTTGAAAAACAGAAAGTGAAATAAAGAGCTTACTAGGGCAAAAAACAAAAAAAACAAAAACAAAAAAAAAGGCTAACAGAGTACATGTCTACCAAACCAGCATTGGCAAGAGATGCTAAAGGGAGTGCTTTGAGAAGAAGATGAAATAGAGAGAGACAGGAACACAGGTACAAAGGGAAAAATGGTAATGAATAAATATCTATCAATAATAATCCTAAACGTAAATGGATTAAGTGTTCCAGTCAAAAAACATAGGGTAGATGAATGGATATGAAAACATGACCTGCATGTATGCTGTCTACAAGAGACCCACTTCAAAACAAAAGATTCACACGGGCCGAAATTGAAGGAATGGAAAAAATATTTCATGCAAATGGAGGCAAAACGAAAGCCAGTATAGCAATGCTTCTATCTGAGAAAATAGACTTCAAAACAAAGACCATAACAAGAAACAAAAAAAGTCACTACATTTTGTAATACTTAATGGGTCAGTCCAACAAGAGGATGTAATCTTTGTAAACATATATGCACTCAATATAGGAGCATCTAAATATACAAAGAAAATATTGGAGGACTTCAAAAAAGAAATCGACAGCAACACAGTCACTGTAGGTGATTTTAACACCCCACTGTCAACAATGGATAGAATTGCCAGACAAAAAATTAACAAGGATATAGCAGCATTAAACAACATATGGATTTAATTGATACTTACAGAGCATTTTATCCCAAAGAAGTAGAATATGTACTCTTCTCAAATGCACATAGAACATTCTCAAATACAGGCCACCTTTAAGGGCACAAAATAAGCCTAAAAAATTCAAGAAAATTGAAGTCATATGAAGCATTTTCTCACACCACAATGGCTTGATTTGCATATATCAAGCCATTAACTATATATAAACCTCAAAAAAAAACCCCGAAAACATTTAAATACGTGTAAGCTAAATAACATTATTAAATAATGATTGGGTTAACAATAAGATCAAGGAAGAAATCAAAAAGTACCTGGAAACAAATGAAAATGAGCGCATAACAAACCAAAACCTATGGGACACAGCAAAAGCACTCTTGAGAGGGAAGTTCATAGCATTACAGACCTACAAAATTAAGACAGAAAATTTTCAAGTACACAACTTAACCTCATACCTAAAAGAACTAGAAAAACAAACAAAAAAATAAAGCCAATGGTGAATAGAAGGAAGGAATTATCAAGATCAAAGCCAAAGTAAGGACATAGAGACTAAAAAATTTTCAAAAGATCAGTGAATACAGGCTATGGTTCTTTTAAAAGATAAGTTAAGTTGACAAAACTTTAACCACACTCATCAAAAAGAAAAGAGAGAGGACCCAAAGAAATAAAATCAGAAATGAAAGAGAAGTAACAACACATACCAAAGAAATACAAAGGACTGTAGAAAATTACTATGATCAATTATATGCCAAGGAATTTGACAACCTGGGCAAAATAGATAAATTTCTAGAAACATGCAATCTTCCAAAACTGAATCAGGAAGAAGCAGAAAACCCAAATAGATCAATAACAACTAGTGAAATTGAAGCAGTGATCAAAAAACTCGAGGCACACAACAGTCCTGGACTTCACAAGCAAATTTTACTGAACATTCAAAGAAGAACTAACACATATCCTTCTCAAACTATTCCAAAACACTCAAGAGAAGGGAAGACTCCCAAACTCTTTTTACAAGGCCAGTATTAGCCTAATTCCAAAACCAAGTGAAGATAAAACAAAGAAAGAAAATTATAGGCCAATATCTCTGATGAACATAAATGCTCAAATGCTTGACAAAATATTAACAAACCAGATCCAACAAGAAGTTAAAAAGACTATACACTATGATCAAGTGGGATTTATTCCAGGGATGCAAGGATGGTACAATATCTGCAAATCAATAAATGATACATCACATAAACAAAATGAATGAGAAAATCATATGATCACATCAATAGATGCAAGAAAAGCATGTAATAAGATCCAGCACCCATTTATGATAAAAACACTCATCAAAACGGGAATAGAAGGAGCATAGATCAACATAATAAAAGTCATACTCAATGGGCCAACTTTATACTCAATGAACAAAAACTAAAAGCATTTCCTTTAAGATCAGGAACAAGAGAGGGGTGTCTGCTTTCACCACTTTCATTCAACATACTATGGAAGTTCTAGCCACAGCAATCAAAGAAGAAGAAATAAAAGTCATCCAGATCAGAAAAGAGGAAGTAAAAATGTCATTATTCCCAGATGACATGAGATTGTACAATACATAGAAAACTGTATAGGCTCCACCAAAATAATACTAAACCTAATAAATGAATTTGGCAAAGTAGTGGGATACAAAGTCAATATTCAGAAATCAATGGCATTTTTATATACTCATGATGAACTAACAGAAAGAGAAACTAAGAAAACAATCCCCTTTACTATTTCAACAAAAAAACTAAGTACCTAATGATGAATTTCATCAAGGAGGTGAAAGAACTGTGCTCAGAGAATATAGGACACTGGAGAAAGAAATTGAGGAAGATATAAATAAGTGGAAGCATGTTAATACCATGTTAATGGATTGGAAGAATTAATGTCATAAAAATGTTCATACTACCCAAAACAATCTATAGATTCAATGCAATACCTATTAAGTTACCAATAGTATATTTCACAGATCTAAAACAAATATTCCAAAAATTTATGGAACCAAAGAAACCCCAAAAAACTTCAGCAATCTTGAAAAAGAAGAACACAGTTGGAGGGATCACAATACCTGATATCAAACTATAGTATAAGGCACTGTAATCAAAATAATCCAGTACTGGCATAAGAACAAACACATAGATCAATGGAACAGAACAGAGAGCCCAGAAATAAACACATTCTTTATGGTTAATTAATATCTGACAAAGGAGGCAGGAGCATACAATGGAGTAAAAACAGCCTCTTTAATAAATGGTGTTGGGAGAACTGGGCTGGTCCATGCAAAAAAATGAAACTGGATCACTAACATATACCATACAGCAGAATAAGCTCAAAATAGATAAAAGAATTAAATAGAAGTTGTGATACCACAAAAATCCTAAAGGAAAACATAGGCAGTAAAATTTCAGATATCTCATATAACATTATTTTGCTGATATATCTCCTAGGGCAAAGGTTGTAAGGAAAAAAATAAACAAATGTGACTATATAAAATTAAAAAGCTTCTGCACACCTAAAGAACTCATCATCAAAATGAAAAGGGAATTGACCGCATGGGAGAATATATTTGACAACAATACATTGGAGGAGGGATTAGTCTCCAAAATATATGAAGAACTTATAGGACTCAACACCAGAAAGACAAATAATCCAATAAAAAATTGGGCAAAGGTTTTGAATGGACACTTTTCCAAGGAGGACATACAGAGGGCCCATAGACATGAAAAAATGTTCACCATCACTAGCCATCAGAGAGATACAAATTAAAACCACAATGACATATCCCCTCAAACCAGCAAAAATAACTATCATTAATAAATCAATAAACATTAAGTGCTAGTGAGGATGTGGGAATAAGAGAATCCTAGTTCACTACTGGTGGGAATGCAGACTGGTACAGCCACTGTGGAAAACAGTATGGAATTTCCTCAAAAAACTAACAATGAAATTGCCTTTTGACCCAGTGATTCTGCTGCTGGGAATATACCTGAAGAAGCTCAAAACACTAGTTTAAAAGAATTTATGCACCCCAATGTTCACAGCAGCACTATTTACAATAGCCAAGATTTGGAAACAGCTTGTCTATCAGTAAGTGAGTGGATTAAAAAACTGTAGTACATCTATGCAATATAATACTATGCAGCAGAAAGAAAGAAGGAAGTCCTACCTTTTCTACAGCATTAATGGAACTGGAGACTATCATGCTAAGTGAAATAAGCCAGTGGTGAAATACAAATACTGTATGATTTCACTTATAAGAGGAATCTAAAGAACAATATAAACTAATGAGAAAAATAAGAATTAGAGGAATAGAATCATGGAATAGACTGATAGCTATAAGAGGGGCGGTGGGAGGTGGGGACTGATTGAAAAAGGTGAAGGGATTGGTCAAAGAACATATATGAAAGACCCATGGGCATGGACAAAGGTGAAGGGACTGATTATGGAAGTGGTGGTGACTGGACTTGGTGGAGAAGGGCAAATGGGGAAAAAGTGGAGCTACTGTAGTAGCATAAGCAAAATATTAAATAAATAAACATAAAGAAATAAAAGTTTTATGTAAAGATTGATATTTGAGCTGACTTTATCTTTTGACAGACAAAAAAAAAATAAAAGGAAAACCATCTCAGGCTTCAGTAATGTCATAAGCTTCTAAAAGGTCATCACTTTACTATTCTTTTAATAGTGCAAAACCCCAAAACCAATGAGAACTTTCAATGCAATCATCCACTCACTTATATCTTCTGAAAGGGCACATTCAGGTCAGTTTTTCCAAGTATATATGTATGAAAGATGCTTTTGGTTTTGCATGGTGCCAGAAGACACTGAAAAGATAGTTTTTTGTTTTGTTTTTGTTCACTAGTTTCTTACCCAATGCACTGCAAGGGGTAGATGTTAACAGAGTCCATTATAATCCAAGTAAGTGTATGTGTACATATACATACATACATACATCAACTTTAAAAAAGTAATCATTTTGAATTTTAAAACAGTCTAATTTCAATAAAATAATGGATATAGTGATACTATGTGTTATTTCTATTTCCTACTGATATTAGCTACTGTATTTTTTTACATGCAGAAGTATTGTGGTTTCTTTTTAATTACCATTAGCTAATTCAAAAGCATATATGCAGTATTTGAACATTAATTACCAACACTCTTTTGTGATGACTTGATTAATATCACTAATCCTTATTCACTCACCTGAGACTTACAGTCATGGTGCCTTTGATCCATAAAATATATAGAAATAGGACATGACTAAGACAGACAGTTCAGGCTCCTGGTATTTAGATATGTCAATGAGAAACCTTTAATGTCATCACAATAACATTTCTTATCTCTCTTCACCAGAGTAGAACACAGCAGAGCATGAGAAATGCATATGCCCAGGTTTTAACAAAAAACCCATTACCATATTAAGCTTGGCTGTGCTCAGTTAACTCTGAAGGATCAAAATACAGACACATGATCCAATGAGTGCACTTTATTGCCAAATGTTGTCCAAATTAAAGAGATTATTTTAGCAAATGTTTCATTAGTGTTTGACTTAACAGATAAACCACTATTTCCCTGTGAGCATGTTTTAATCAAAATGGAGAAGGCAACAGATGCTATTTGATAGTTTTCAAACCTATACTAAAATTTCTCCCACCATCAAATACATTTCAAGTTCATTTAAAGGTGATATTAAGAATGCTTATGCCCAAATTATATAGCTCAGTTCACTTCAGAGCTTTTTGGCTATTTCACGTCAATTTTCTTCCACGCATCATTCAAACAGGATTAAATCATACATGCTTTAAATGTACAATGTGTTGAAGTAGTGAGAGTCAGACTGGCTTTCCTAGAAAGATTCATTAAGTGCATCAGTTCCTTCCTGGATAAAAAGAAACTATACTTGTTTTTTGGATGCAGAATGTAGCTAATCGCTCCAAAATGGGCTGGGAAAAAATTATCACAGGTAAGATTAGCCTAAAATTAGAATGACTTTTTTACATTTTGTAATTAAAGAAATTGAAGATACCTGATTGGCAAAACAACAACGACAATAGCAAAACCCTTCATTGATCAGCCTATGTAGTGCCTCAAATCCCCACTCTTCAATGTACTCCTTGTGAATTTCTAAGATCTTTTCTAAGGAATCCAATGCAGTATCTAGCCAACTTACTAACAGATTAATGTATCTGAGGCACTGGTATATCTGTGTCCCTAAAAGAAATCAAGTTTCTGGGAGAATGAATGAAATGGAAGATTTTCATGTTTGTTCAAAAAGTGAAACACTTGTGGCAAAGTTTTTCATAACACCTAGAAATGTTACTACAGTAAACTAAAAATGACAATATGTTTTGTATAAATTTAATGCAATATGCAACAAGACTCTTGTATATTCAAATGGTAGTAGTAACTAGGTTTAAAGAAAAAATTAGAAAATTTGATTTAAATAGCTATCTAGTAACTGAAATTTTTCCCTTCAAATTGAGAAAAAAGATTATGATTAGATTTTGAAAAGCAGAAAATCTTATAATGTTAGTATTTTTCTGAAGCATAGTTTGTGAACTATTGGATTAAATTTTTCAGTGGTTGAGAATAGGTATGAGATTAAGAATCACAATGGACTTGGCTGCTGTGGCTCGGTGGATAGAGTGCTGGCCTACAAACCAAAGGGTCACTGGTTCGATTCCCAGTTAGGGCACATGCCTGGATTGTGGGCCAGGTCATACAGTAAGGGGTCATGAGAGGCAACCATATACTGGTGTTTCTCTCCCTCTCTTTCTTCTTCCCTTCCCATCTCTCTAAAAGTAAATAAATAAAATCTTTAAAACAAAAGAATTACAATGGAGATCTATGAATATTCAAGAAGCATGATGAGAAGTAGCACAAACCAATGGAAAAAAACTTGGATTATGAATAAAATGCCCCATTTCTAACAAACATAGTGCCATTTCTCTTTCTTATTATTAGCTTTGTGTTGAGGTAAGTTATTTAATTCAGGGGACATCCAGTACTTCACTTGTAAAATGAGAATCAATGCCTACCTGACTTATCTTACCTTCTTATGATGATACTCAAGAGACACAGATTGTGTGATAATGCTTTGGAAGTTATAAAGTAATATCATATGTCTTTGATTCTATGTCATATATCATTGATTTACTGTGTGATGTTTGAAATGGGAATGTGTCTTACAGTTGCTGTCCGTGGGTCTCATTTGTCAGTGCACTTACATCAAAACATGCCCAATAGAAGTCAGAAGCTTGGGGGAAAGATCCCAGAGATGGGACACTCTTAAGAAATGCTGTTCTAATTAAATAAATAAATAAATAAATAAATAAATTTAAGAATGCTGCTTAATGGCATGAAAAATTAAACTGGTTTTTAAAAAGATTTTATTTATTTATTTTTAGAGAGAGAGAGAGAGACATCAATGTGCGGTTGCTGGGGGCTGTGGCCTGAAACCCAGGCATGTGCCCTGACTGGGAATAGAACCTGCGATGCTTTGGTTTGAAGCCCAGGCTCAATCCACTAAGCTACATCAGCCAGGGCTGAAACTGTTTTTTGTTTTTTGTTTTTTTAAAACACAACATAGACATCAATAATTAATGAAGAAGGGATTCTTGGGAGACTCAGTATGAAAACATTTTAGGAAGATGTTAAAGAATGTATTTCACTTATATTTCCTTTTATTTATACATAAGAGTGATGAAAGATTTTAAAATCTGTGTATAAATAACTATAAAAGCATTCTTTTAATAAATAGCAGGTAAAATTCTATGTGATAAGACACCACTGTGTCATTATTTGATTGCATACTTTTTTCTTGTAGTACATGAGACAATTGATGGTGTACTGGAAAAAAAATTGGCACATAAATACACAATGAAATCACACTATAAGTGAGTTAGAAAAAAGGCATATATTTGTACCAAAAGTAAAGTTAGTACATTGTACAAATTTAAAGCTGGCCTTGATACCAAAGAAGAGATCATGGAAATGATAACAATCACTACTATGAAGTGACCTGAAAACTTTTAATGTGCAAGAAAGCCATCTGGGTATTAGAAAAACAAATTTTACCCTACAAGAGGAATCTGAATCTGTTTCCAATTGATAAAACACCATTCTAGCCCTAATTATTGACACATTGATAATCAATGAAGCCTCCGGAAGGGTAATAACACCTGCAAAATATAATTTGATAACAGGATGTTATAGGAAGCTTTATAAAAGTTAATCAGTAATGACCATAGGGGCAAAATGTTGTTAAATTCTTCACTCATTATCTACTTCAATAGACACTTCCTCACAGGAAGACACCTTTACTTGTACCCACAAAATATGAACCAATGCCTCTTTCCTCTACAACACCATCTTAACTATATCTTTATTTAAGAACGTATCAAACTCAATATTAGTAACCTCCTCCTATGGGTGCCACAAAGCATGTAACCATGATTTGTTTATTCAGTTTCAAGAGAACTTGATATAGGTACTGCAATGTATTTAGTAGACAATCAATTAATAATTGGTGAAAGAATTAACCTATTTAATCTATTTTGTGTATAAAAATCACAAGCATTAATTTGTAGGCATACAGTTTGTAAATAAGGTTAATGATGCTGTTACAATATTATGAGTCTTAATTTATGTTGTACAAAAGATAATGACTGTACTAAAAACAGTTTATCGATGTACTGCACCCTTTTCACCCTTCCAGTTCTACCAGCCCTATTTACAGCCTTGGGAATATCAATTTCTTGAAATAAGTGAACTTTCCGCATCTCCACTTATGGCAATGGCTGATTAGACCAAGGATGGGTACTTGTCCACAAGATAAATAGTTCACTGACTGGTCAACTGTCAATTAAATTTTCTCTTTGGAGAACTGGATCCATAGACAGTCTGAACAAGTGGAGAATGAAGGCACATTATTGATGTGCACCAGATCACATCATAGAAGGACTGCTATGGTCTCTTGATGGCTAGTAGGACAGCATTTTCTCAGATTCCATGTGATCTACACCTTAGAAGTTCCTCTTTTTCCTCAAATGAATATCATAGATGCCCTATCCAAGGGTAAGTGTATTTTCTGTATCCCAAGAAGATCAAGATATAATGCACTTGTTAACACTGGTTGACTAACTTTCCAAGAGCTGGAATACAATGAAATATGAGTGAATGGAAAATGTACCCAAATTTAATGATTTTTGGGTACATTGTTGTTCCTTTCACCATCTGGAATACTTTACGTGCTTTAGAAACTTTGGGTCTTGGTCTCTACTGAAAATAACCTTTTGACTGTTGTGGCAGGTGCTGAAAGATGACATAGTAAATGCTACTTTTAAGCTCTTTTAAAAAAATTTATTGCTGTTCAATTACAGTTGTCCCCATTCCCCCCCCCCCCATTGCTCTCCACTACCCTGCCCACGCCCCTCCCATGTTCAGTCGCCCTCTCTCTGTTGTCCTTGTCCATGGGTCCTTTAACCCTTCCCCTCTGATTAATTTCAGTTTGTTCTTTATTTCCCATGTCTCTGGTTCTATTTTGCTTGTTTGTTTTGCTGATTAAATTCCACTTATAAGTGAGATCATATGGCATTTGTCTTTTGCCTTCTGTTAAGCTCTTTTTTCTTTCTTTCTTTCTTTTTTTTTTAGTCCTTACCCAAGGACATTTGTTTTTATGGCTTTTTTAGAGTGAGAAGAAAGGAGAGAAGAAGGAAGAAAGAGAAACATTGATGCAAGAGAGAAGCATCAATCAGTTGCCTCCTGCATTCATCCAAACTGGGGATTGAACCTGCAACCTAGGTCTGTGCCCTAACCAAGAATCAAACCTGCAACCCTTCGGTTATGGGACAATACTCCAACCATTGAGACACACCAGCAAGGGCTAAGCAATTTCTAAAATGCTTTTGTGGTTACTAGAGACTGGGAAGATGAATATTACATACATTTCTCAAGCTAGGAGAAGCTAGAGTTTCACAGGTGATCTGGTTTCTGTCAACCAAATGCATCTACATAAGATAAGGTAGATGGATATGTACAACCACAGGGTGGTTTAATCTACAGGGCACTTTTGGCAAGTAAGATGGTTGAGCTATTTAGTTCTGTATGAGTGGGAACCCCCAGAAAACAGAATTATCTTCCAGAGAGTGGGCCCCTTGTAGTATAGGCTTTCCCTGCTCTGTAGGTTTTCTAGGAACCCATCTGTATCAGTGTACTAGCCGGTGTTGTTATGAGAGGCTGTGTAGGGTTTCAGTGAGGTGTTTTGTTTTGTTTTGGTTTTTGGTTTTTTGGGTTTTTTTTTAAGACTCTTTCAGAGCATTTGCCCATTTCACGGTGGATCGTTTACAAGGGCACCTGCCCACACCACATGGAGTGTTCAGCAATTTTTGACCAAAAATGACATGAACCCTGTGCCCCACCCTTCCTATTCACCCGATCTTGCCCCAAGTGACTTTTTTTGTTGTTGTTGTTTCCCAAGATGAAAAAAAGCCTTCAATGGGAAATGTTTTGTAGATGTGGAAGAGGGGAAAGCAAGAATGACAGAAGCACTAAAAAGCATCAATATAGATAAGTTCAAAAAGTGTTTTGAGCAGAAGGGAAAAAGTCTCGATAGGTGTATTGCATCAAATGAAGAGTACTTTGAAGGTGACTGGTGTTTAAACGTGTAAGAATAAATACACAAATTTTTATAAATAAATTCTAGTTTTTGGGGGTCCCCCCTTATAGAGTTATAATGGAGGTTTTAGTACTTAGTCTGTTTCCTCCTCATTCCTAAGTAGTAGATGGTAGGTGAAGCTTCCACTTGGCTGTTCCATTGTTCAGCTGGACATTTCTCCTATGTATTGTCTCCTATGTATTGGGTCCTGGGACCTAGAAAAAAATTTGTAAATGATCTTTTACATTATAATAAACACTTTTCTGTTCAGACTAGCAAGAGTGAATTTTGTTTTCTGAAGCAAAAATAATGGATTATGTAGTAATTCATACCAGAAATGAGATGCTACAAAGTACAAGTAATATGATTTAGTAGAAGCAGTTGGGTAGTGGGTAGAGAGGTTGTTTTAATGTGATAGCCAAATACTTGTTTAAACTGTCACTTACTTACTTTACAAAGCAGGCTATTTGCTCACTGAGACTATACTGTTAAGAGAAACACTAAAACAAATTCATAGTGTTGGTAGGTGGTAGTTCATTTTTTCTATTTCTAGCAAAATCTTATGAATTAGATGAACTCAAGCTACAATCAAACTTTGTGGAAGCAGAGGTGGAAGGAAGCAAAGATTTACTAAGGGAGGCACTTTGCCCATGCCTGCAAATGACATTGATATAGGTAGAGTCCAATGATTTGGGCTTTGTAGGGATGAAAAATTCATCTGCTTATGTACCTGAGCTTAAGAACTTTAAGCTGTGGCCATGAAACTACAGTCTTAGCAGGAGAAAAGACTCTTGCTTTGTCATAAAGCAGCAGTGATAGATACACCTAGAAAGAGTGGATGAATTGTTTTTGCTTCCCCATCTAAGCCCCCCCTTTTTTTTTTTTTACCTTTGATGTAGGACATGCTTACTGATTTTAGAAAACAAGGGAGGGAGGGAGAGAAACAGGGAGAGAAACATCAATGTGAAAAACATCCATTGATTGTCTCTCATATGTGCCCCAACTGGGGACCGGACCTGTAACCTGGGCATGTGCCCTGACTGGGAATCAAACTGGATAACTTTTGGTTTGTGGGAGAACATCAAACCAACTGAGCTACCATCCAAGACCCATCTAAGCCTTTAATTTCAGAAGCTGTCAAGATAGCCACTATTAATTTTAGGGCCAGATGGATGGGCAGAACACAAAGCCCAGTAAATAAAAGATGAGAGTCAGCAGGCTCAAAAACCATATCTGGGCAAGACTTTTGGCTATAGTAGTTTGTACATGGAATAGAATGGAAATGAAGTCTGCTAAATGTTTGAAGAAATGACCTTCTCAAAGAAAACCCAAACTTGGTCTTCAATAGTTTGGGATCATTAAAACTAAAACAACCCCTGTGATGCAACATTTCAAAATCCATGAGGTCTCCAAGAAAAGCATCTGCCCCTCTGCCCACCCACCTCAGATACATTGGTTGAGGAAAATTGACAAGGATGAATTCCCATGGTCAGATCCAGGAGCAACAGAGGACAAGACATGAAGAAAAACATTTAAGAGAAAAGAGCCAGGATCTGCCAGTTTGGCCAACCAAGGAACTTCCTGCAATGCAAAGGCAGGGAGTCCTGGTTATTACTGCTCAGTGTGTTTTGATAATTATTATGGAATAGTGACTAATATGTGTTTTTCATTTTCCCTTTTCCATATGGACAGGTTTATTACAATGATCCATTCCTTCTCCACCATTGAGAACTTAAATATGCTGATTGGTGAAAACAAGTCTTTAGTTTATTGGTTGCCAGTCTACAGGTTGTCCTATCTGGGCTTCTTGGAGAGAGCTTCCTACCAGCCAGAAATCTTAGGCAGTAGGTATAGTGCAATAACAGAAAGAGACATAGGTCTTGACCCCTTGCAGAAGCAGTGAGATTGTTCTTTGTATGAAAACAGAAGACTGTATATTGGTTTGGAAAACCAAAGGGGCAAACCATGACAGAGAATGCTAACAGCTTACTATGGTGGTTTTAAAATATATCCAAAATTATTTGATCCCCTTCCCTTTAAGATGATTTTCCCCTGAAAGTGGAATTATTGACTCACTTCTAATTAACAGAAAAAGTGGAAATACCTTGTGTGAATTAGGAGACCAGGTTATGAAAGACACTGTTACTTCATTGCTTTCTCTTGGATAGCTCATTCTGGGGAGAGTTGGTGGCCACATCATCAGGATACTCAAGCAGCTTGTGGGGAGGCTCATATAGCAAGGACCTGAGGCCTCCTGCCAACAGCCATATGAGGAACTGAGGATCTTGGCCAACAGCCTTGTGAGGGAGACTTCTTGAAATTGGATCCTCCAGCTCCAGGCAAACCTTCAGGTGACTGCAGACCCTGCCAGTATCCTGACTGCAACCAGAGGAGAGACCTTGCATCGAAAACAATCCAGCTAAGCTATTTCTGAATCGTTTACCTATCAGAAACTATGAGATAATAGTGTTTCTTATCTTAAGCTATTTTTGTAGAGATTTGTTATGCAGCATGAGATAACTAATACACCCACTTAATATCAAGTCTCATCTTCTTCTTTAAAACCAAAATTTTTATTTCATTTGAGCATTGTTCCTCTAGATACATTCAATGGGATGTTAGTAGAAATTGTTGGAGGGTTCTTTAAAGGAAAAGTCCTTAAAAAAGGTAATAGGCTACCTACATTCTTCTTGCTTGGGTTACAGACCTGATGACTGGAACTCCTTTAGCCAACTAACTCCATGAGGCAACCTTGAGGATAAACACCCAGAGGTAATGATGACAGAATAGAAGCAATCTGAAAATGATGATGGTATCATCAAACCAGTGCCACAAATGCACTTGTGACTATTTTTAAATTGGAAAAAAATTAGATGGTTAAATCATTATTTGTTCTTCTATCTGTTTCTAGCAGCCAAATGTAGTTATTAGCTGATAGAATCTAGAATTCAATTTCTCAGAAATATGGCTTTTAGAAAATGTAATACATTTGAACAACCTAACAACAGTAATGATTTAGTTTTGTAGGAAGGTACTACTATAAATTACTAAGGTATGTATCTAGTATAAGCCAGCTTTAGGGACCATGAGTGGTGTATGTTGTTCATCCAGGATTCTTTTCCTAGGTCACCTCTGGAATTTCATATCAGCATTGTTGCAAGACCACACATTCACATTCTTAGCATGGTGCACACTAAATTACTGTCACTTGGGCTGTCCTGATGAAACTTTCTTTCACTCTTACTCTACTGTGTCATTTAAAAATCATAAGCAGCTCAAGTTAATTTACAACACCTGGTTTTATGGTTTTATAGATATATATTATTTTGCTAGTTTTTGGCAAATTATATCAACTAAAAGTAATTCTCAATTATAACATTTTTACATTTACTAACTTTATTTTCTGATACATATCAAAGTTTGGGGTAATTTTTTCAAAATGAGAAGAGAGAAAAGTTCTTTAGTGTTTATTTATTTTTAAATATATACATATATATATATAACAGCTTTATTTGGATATAATTTGCATACCATAAAACTCACCCATTTGAAATGTACAACTCTATAGTTTTTAGTATATCCATAAGGTCATGCAATTACCAGTGTCAATTTAGAACATTTTTATCATTCAGAAAAAATTCTATACCCATGATCAGTCAATCCTCATTTCTTTCCAAACTCCTTCTCAGCTCTAGATTACAACTAACCTACTCTCTATCTCTGTAGATTGGCATATTATGAACATTTCACATAATTGGAATCATACAATATGTGGTCTCATGACGGGACTCTTATTTAGCATAATTGTTTCAAGTGTGTCCATGTCGCAGAATGCACCAGTAGTTCATTCACTTTTTATTGCTGAGTAGTATCTCATTGTAAGGATATACCATATTTGTTTATCCATTCATCAATTGATGGGTACTTGGGTTGTTACCCTTGGTTAATCACATGAAGAGTACATGAAGAGTACTGGTAGAACACTAATATGTAAGGTTTTGTGTGGAGATAAAATTTTCTTTTCTCTAGATTATATACTCAGGAGTGAAATTGCTGGATCATGTGATAACTTTATATTTAACCTTTTGGGGAACAGCCAGATTTTCTTCCAAAGTGGGTATAACATTTACAAATTTTCACCAGCAGTGTATGAGGGTACCAACTATTCCACATCCTCTTCAGTACTTGTTCTTGTCTCTCTTTTTTAAAGTTATTATTCTAGGCATTCCTAGTGAGTATGAAGTGGTTTCACATTGAGGTTTTGATTTGTAGTTCCCTGGTAGTTGATAATATGGAATATCTTCCCATATGTTTAATACATATCTTCTTTGCAGAAATGTCTGTCTATTCAGGTCCTTTGCTCATTTTAAAAATTGGGCATTAGTCTTTTGGTTATTGTATTGTAAGAGTTCTTTATATATTCCTTATACAAGTCTGTTAACAGACACATTTTGCAAATTTTTTCACCAATTACATGGGTTGCCTTTTCATTTCCTTGATAGTGTCCATTAAAGCCCAAAAGATTTTGATTTAAGTCCACTATACTATTTTTCTGTCACTTGTGCTTTTGGTGTCCTATCTAAGAAGGCTTTGCCTAACTGAGGTCATAAACATTTATTGCTATATTTCCTTCTAAGAGTTTTATAGTTTAGTTTTTACATTTAAGTCTATAATCCATTTTGAGTTAATTTTTGTGTATACAGTGTAAAGAAGGGGTCAAATTTCATTCTCTTCCATGGGAATATCCAGTTGTCCCAGCATCATTTATTGAAGAGGACATTTATTCTCCATTGAATTATGTGAATTCCTAGGAGTGTTTGTGTGTGTTTATGTGTGTATATACTGGAGGGCAAGGTAATTTTAGTTTGGTTTTATGAAAATGTAAACTATATAGGAATTTTGTGCTACCTAATAAATGTAAAACAGACATGTCTGAGTCCATGTCTATTCTCTTTGAGGGTCATTTGCAAAGTTGTACATATACATTATGTTTTCCTATAGCTGTCTTCCCTACAGATCTCTGAATAATTTGGGAAAACAGATATTTGCTTTAGCTGAAGGTTATCTGAATAAAATGTCTAAAAACTAATAGGATCATGGTTTACTCAATTGATTTATATATGGATATATGTTTATAAATCCCAAAAAGAAAATCTGTATTCATTTATGACAGGGCTGCTTAATGAAATCTGTATAACCCATTTCTACATAAAGAGATAGCATTCCATGTAATGTTTCCTTTCCGTCATTTAGACACGTTAAACCAATGCATCACTAAAAGTGACAGATTTTACCTTCATTGGGATTTCTTGGCTTTAGACCCCCCAACTATACTAAACACCTTCTTGTTTGGAGAATGAGAAGACAGTGTCCATCTGCATTTCATTGAAGTATCTGCCTTTTCATTGCACACTTTCAGTTGCTTTCTGTTTGTTATTGGTGTTTAGCTATACTACATTATAAAGACCACTTTGTTTTCAGACGTTTTTTTAAGATCCAATTTTCAGGATTAATTTTAATGCAGAAACCGAGTACCCTTGTTTTGCCAGTTCTTGGCACTCAAGTCCCACGGAAAGTAGAAGTTCCCATCTCATTAGGGAAAACCGCATAGTAACCTGAAGACAGGGTGTCTAAACATCTTTATTTTAGTCCTTCAAACCTTTCTCAATCCTCAGGGCATGCCAGCACATCTCAACTACTGCAGCTTCAGGCAGGCGACTGCCTCAGACAAAAGCTGTGGTTGATTTTATAGTCCACAAGTAACTTGGCATGCAAGAATTAAAGAATAAAACTCTGGGCTTCTATTGCCAGGAAGGTTCCTGACAGGAGCTAGCATAGTGGCAGTTCTGTATTCCAGGGAAGACTTTTCAAAAGTATATTCAACCCAAAATGTATAGTAAGTTTTATTTTGGCCATAAAGCCAGTTTACATTTATAGTCTACCACCAGAGTTGATAGAGAAGGGAGTAAACTGTACCTACAGTATGGTTAATGAATACACAGGACATAAAATGAAAACTAGGCTGATTCTCTAATTGGCATAAAAGCCTAGACACAAGAAAGTCATCTTTATAACATAGTATAGCTAAACACCAGTAACTGACAAATAGAATCTTAGATTTAACAAGATTTAGATTTTCATCTTTAAAAAATTTCATTTAACTGTACTATAAAAGATTTCATCCATTTTCTAGAGCTGCGCTGGCCAGTGTTGCAGCTCTGAGCCATACACAGTCAGTGGGCATTTGAAAGTGCCACTGGAGCTTGAAAACCTAGTGTAGATAAAAGAATGTAAAATAGCTAATGAATAATTGTTTATGTTGCATACACATTGAAATGATACTTTTGATGTATTGGGTTAAATAAAATTTGTTATTAAAATTAATTTTGTTTGTTTCTTTGTATGTTTAAATGTAATGACTAAAAAATTTAAAAGTACATATGTAGTTTACATTTGTAGTTTGCTTTATATTTTTATTTCTCTAAAGACTAAAAGACTGTATCAGAGCAACTACACTGGAGTTTGTATATATTGTTGTCATGATTCATTAGTCACTAGTTCAAAGTGTGGGTTCCATACTTCTCAACACATATTTCTGTTTACTTCACTTTTCACTAGTTTTGAACAGCCTTTCTCCTCTCCTGAGAAACCCTTTCACACTGTGCCTACTTGGCACATTCTTCTTCCTTTTAATGGTCAGGTGAAGCATTAATTTTTTCCATAAAATTTTCTCTGAACTCCCTTGTCTCACACCTGTACCCCAAGTAGAAATAAACACTGTTGTCTTCTGGGATATGACAGTACCTTGCCCAATGTCTACTGAATGCCTCCTCTTTGCTGAGCACAGGGATGGGTGGTGGAGGTATCCAGATGAGAACAACAGATATGAACCTGTGTCTGTAGTGTTTGCCTTTAGAGTGGGATACAGACAAGAGAACACCCAGGCACAAAATGATGTGGAAAGTACTACAGTAGGAGAGATTCAGGGAGCACATCATAAACACACCTTTTCCAGACTACTTCTTTGTGGTAGATAAATATGTTGAGCTTGTGCTGTAAGTATGGGATCCCATAGGAACACTTGGTTAATAAACATACTTCTGTTTCAAAGTGTATAAACCAAAGGGCATCTTTTTCACATCACAATTGGTTAGAATGATAATTGTCTTTAAAGTACAACTTACTAGGAGAGGGCAGGGGTAACTGGGTGAGAAAGGTGAAGGAATTAAAAAGTACAAATTGGTAGCCACAAAACAGTTATGGGGATGTAAAGTGGAGCATAGGGAATACAGTCAATATTGTAATAACTGTATAGTGTCGGGAGGGTACTAGACTTATCTGGGGATCACTTCATTAGGTTATATAAATGTCTAACCATTATGCTGTATAACTAAAACTAACATAATACTGAATATCAACTGTAGTTGAAAATAAAAAATAAAAAATTACAAATTACTGAATAAGCAATCTTATATTACATATATGCCCCAGTATCCTTGCAATGACTCTCCTAGCCAGGAAATTTAGGTTTTGATTTTTTTAAAAACAAAGAACAACAAAATAGCTACAATTAGCATGCTTAAGTAAAAATGAATTCTGCAAAAGGTATATACCTTACTTAACATTAATGCACTGTCAAAAAGAGTTCAGGATTTCAATGACTGGGTTTCTGTGGGGATGGAAAATAGATTAATAGTAAGAAGTGAGTAACTTTCTTAAGTCATCTAACACATGGCAGTGGGAGGGCAGTTGAAGGGAAAGACCAATGCTTGGCTTGTTAGGTTAATTGTGTCATCTCAATTATTAGGAGGTTGTTTATCTACCAACCTCAATGATCCAAAGCCCAGTTAAGCAAAAAAAAAAAAAAAAAAAAAAAAAAAAAAAAAAGCTTTTCAAAGCAACATCTGAGCAGTCCAAATATCTGCCCCAAAGTCTATGGTCTAAGGTTCATAGATAGGCCTTACGCCTTGGTGAGCACAAGTCCCTCACACAGAACCTATTTATTTAGTTTTACTTCAGATTGAATTGCGGCAAGTGAGGCTATCTGGGTTCCCAGTCTGCACCAGACTAGAAACTGCTAATCAGAAGAGGAGGAGGATATTAGAGGCAGGCATGCTGGCAACAGAGAAAGGACAACAGATTGTTGGTTTAGTGGACGGGAGAGAAACTACAAAAGGCAGAGATAATCACTAGGTCATAGTGTCCTAGAGTCCTTCAGTGCTTACATACCCACCAGAGCATCCCTAACAACTAGGAAGGAGTGTATATAGAATGGGAACTTGATATATTTGTTGAATACATGTCAGCCTACTACAACAAATACTTTCAGTAAAATTAACCCTAAATTTTGAAGAAAAAGACCAATTAAGTCCAATAAATTGCTTAAGAAAAGAAACATGTATAATAGATTTTAGAATATTTTTGTATAACAGTTAAAAACAGTTTTTTAAAAAGTATGTTTGATTCCTTAAAGGGCCAAGCTCTAATTATGCTCATCATCACTTAATTGGAACAGTTCGCTTTGAATCGATCCTGGAAAAATGGTGCATCATAGAACAGCAGATTTTATTACGTTGCTTTGAGCAGATTTCAAACTGTGGTATATGGGAATAATAAGTTATCATTTGAGATTTACACTGTATAGACTGGCAACTGATTGCACAGCTGAATCACTAGGGTAATGTAAAACAATTGTTATGAAATGCACTGTTACCGTTAAGCAAAATAGTCCTACCATGTGCCCAGCACTGTGCGAGGTGCTGGATTTATTAAGGATTCATTTTAAAAATTACTTTCACTTTCAAGATTGTGAAGATATTCCAAAATTCTCATTCATATTTTTAAAGGTTAAATTAAATTTTAAATGCACAGCATAGCCATTATGTAACAGGCATAGAATGCCGTTTTATGACTTGTATTATTTTTTGAAAGTACACTAGCAACTCTATTTTCAAATGCTATATTATTCTAAAGAATATGAAAACCTACATATAAGAATGGAGCACCTCATCCGCTCATTTATTTTGTGTAATAAATGTTTTAATTTATTACAGGCATGCCATTTCAGAGTTTAAGATGAAGCTAAACTGTAGTTTGGCTTTTTTTTTTTTTTTTTTTTTTTAATTAAGCACAATTTCAGCAACGGCACTGATTTCCCCTGGTAATTTTTTTTCATGGTGAGTTACTAAATGCTAGATGCTAGAGTCAAAAAGAAACCTGACATCTGGGAAGGTGTTGAGGGGGTGTTAATAGGTCTAGGTAGATGTTTGGGGAGCGTTGAGAATGAGATTCCGTAACAGCGAATACAAGAACGGGGAAATTATGGTGTCGTATGACTCTCTCCTCCCTCCACTTTCTTCACCAATCCATATCCCCCCCAAATTAGAGGCGGGTTCAGTGAGATGGGGCTGCAGGAAACACGGAGGCTCCACAGCGCTGCCGCCCGGGCCTCGTGATGTAATAGTTATTTCTTATTTCGAGACTGAACCGAACAGAGCAGCCAAAGGAGTGGCAGCCCTGTTCCCTTTGCCGCGTCCTGTAGGGTCAAATTCTTCCCGGGGATGAGTAGATTTCGCTGACAGACTCGACTGGAGACTTCGCAGTGCAAAAGCAGCTGAAGATACACCCTGCTCCTGGGTCCTACGTCCGTCTAAGGAACTGAACGGGGCACTGGTCAGGTCTCCCGCCCAATTTGCTTCTTGAAGTCACTGCACGTTTATTCTTGGGTGCCCACTACGTGCTGGGCGAGGGGTCAAAGTGACGACTTAGTGCCCTTCTCTCCCAGTCCCCAAGATCAAAGCGGGACATGCAGATTACAAGGAGGTGGAAGTTGGCGTTGAAGGAGCCAAGGGAACGCGGTTCTGGGGTGAAATGGGAGGAGGGGACTTCAGCACTCAGATGGGGATCCTGGGTGTCCCGGTCCCCAGGCTGAGCTCTAAACGCGAGCCTTTGGCCTGTGTAACCAGAACGACGCCTCGGCCCCCAGGGAGGAGCTGTCCAGGGGCCCTCAGCGGTCGGGGGGGCGACTGGACAGAGCCGGGAGCCCAGGGGGACGGCTCGAGCGCTAAGAGCAGCCCCCACTCCCGGCCCTGGAGATCCTCTGGCTGCCTCGGGGCCCTGCAGCCCCGCCCGGCCATCTGGAGGGCGGGCAAGGGGAAAACCAACACACAGAGGGGTGTCCTCAGCTCCCGCGAGCTGCCTGGACCCGAGTGGCTTCCTCCTGCCCCAGCGACAATGGGAGGGAGGGGGAAAAAAGGGTTAAGAAACTTGGCAGAAGGACTGAATGGCGTGGAGAGGCGAGGGGGAGGGACTGGGCCGCGGCGAACTCGGCGGCGGAGGGAGGAGCGCGGCTGCGGGCGGGCGGCGAGCGAGGCGCTCAAAGTCAGCCTCGCAGACATTGCAGCAGAGCCCCGAACTCGGGAGGCGGCGGCGGCGTCGGCGGCAGAGGAGGAGGAGGCGGCGGCCGAGGCGGAGGGACAACCGGCCCCACGCCCGTCCGTGGCCTCGCGTCCGCCGCTGCGCTTGGCTGCGCTGCCAATCGGAGGGAAGAGCTCGCTGGGGCGCCGGGGGTGGACGGGGCTGCGGGCGCCTTCGTGGAGAGATCCTGACGGAGCTCGAGGCTCGGAGCCGCGGCGGCCTCCGGTGAGTGCGGCCGCAGGCGCGGGGCTCGGGGGAGCGGCCGGTGGCGCCGGCGGAAACGGCCCCGGAGCACAGCCCGCGGAGGCGCTGGCGTCCGCGCGCAGGGCCGCGGGGGCGTCGGGGCGGCGAGGACCGCGCGGCCGGGGCAGCAGCAGCTGCAGACGGCGGGGTGGGCTCCGCGGCAGGGAGGAATCGTTTCCGGGGAAATCCCGCTTGTCTACTGGCTCCGAATCTCCCCGGCAACTCTCGGGGCCCCGGCAGCGGGTTTGGCAAGTTTTAGAGTTGGCTACGGGCTCGCCAGCGGGTCTGTGCCAATCCCGGTTCACGGGCGGCCGCCGTGTGCCCCGAGAGCCAGGTGAGCGGGCCGGGGTCGCGCGCCGCTGGGCTGCCCCCTCGCTCGCGAGTGCGGGGCGCTTCTCACCGCGCGGCTCTCGGTCCCGCTGCCCCGGGCATTCAGGGCGGCGCCGCGCGCTGTACCCCGCCTCTCGCCGGGGTGCCTCCCTGCTCGAGGCTCGCCGGATTCCCGGCCAGCGAAAGTGAGTAGGAAAAGGGACTGCACTCCGGGACCCCACCAAAGCCCCAGGCCCGCCCCGTCGGTACTAGTCCTTCCCTTCCTGAGGGTGAGGCTCCTTGGACCGGAGGCCGCAACCATCACTTTACCCCGGAGTCAGAAACCGGGCTCAGGTTTCAGGGTGAGTCCTGGGAGGCTTCTTTTCTCTCCTGGTAGATCTGTGTTCTCCTTACTACTAGTGAATGTTGTTGTTTTTATGAAGGATGTCCCTGGAAATATTCTACAAATTCCTCCATTCTTCCAAAAGTAGTTCCCAAATTTTAGCCTGGAGTTGGTGTTCAGTCTTAAAGAACAAAGGGATCAACTGTGTCTTAGAGGCGAGCAGTCTCTGTGACACATGTTGATCTCTGAAGCATTACAGGAGTTTCTACCTTCTCTCTCGTTAGTGACTTAATTGAGTCCAGACGATAGAAAAGTACACAATGATAAGTACTTTTGAGTTTTTAAAATATTTTTATAATAGGACATTCTATTTTGGAAAAAAAATCGAGACGTTCCCAGCTACAAAGACTTTTCACTCAGTTGGTCGAACTGAGTTGGAGTTTATCTCCAGTAATGTAAATGATTAAATGTGAGATTGCGGGGAAATTGCCTTTAGAGGAAAAGAGACTGTCTATGGGTGTCCAAAGTAAAAATGGTTATCGGGCTATATATGATGTATGCTCTTTACATTATGGAGGGGGGCAATTTTTGAAGCAAAGGGCTGGTAGTTTATTTTTTAAAGTTATGAATTGCATTGAACCTGCTTATTAGTGAATCATATTTAGCAAGTGGGTGGGATCTTTCTGATGTGATTATTCAGTGTTTAATCACCAGTTTCCTACCTTTGTTGAAGAGACACTGAAGTAAGTGGACTTTCTAAACAAAGGTACTTCAACTGCCTGGCACCTAATGTGCTTTGCTGCTTGTAGTATGTTGAAATGTTTTTCACCTTCGAAGTAATTTGCACTGGTTTTGTCCAGCCATTTGGTAACGTGGATTGGGTTTAACTGATTCAGGGGCTAGTGGCTTCTTGACCAATAGTAACTTTTCTCTGCCTGGAATTAGTTCTTGGAGACAAAGAAGGGTCAGTCAGTGGAACGGCTACTATCCTGCACGCTGCAGGATATTTACTCTGCTTTACTCTGGTCTGTTCCATACATTCTCATGGAGAAAGCCCTCTTTACTACACTAAGACCTGAAAGTGCCCTAAGTGTGTGAGGAGGGAAAATATATGAATATATATATGAATATATATATATTCGGTTTTACTCAAATGAATTCGGTATAGTGCCTTTGAAATAGTTGAAAACCAGATTTAACATCTATGGGAGGACTTGATTTAGACTCACTTCTTGCATGTGTCTCTAAACTATGCAGAACTTGCATTTTGCTAATTGAAACATTCTAAAATATTTTCAGTTCCCAATAAAAAAATGTCTGTGAAAGAAGTTGAGGACCTTGTATGACTCTTGCAGTTTTAAGAGCAAAACATCATGATAAAAAATAACCTATACTACCACCTAGAGTCTGTTTGTTAATTTATTGCTCCTGAAGTTTGCTTAAATTAACATGTCTCTTGTGGTTCTAATAGACCTGAAAAATGTTTAAGAATTGCTAGTTTACAAAAGGCCATCCAAGAGAACTATTATTTATGTAATAAATAGCAAGTGCCAATTTAAATTATTCATGCCACCTTTAGAATGGAAAATGACATACCAAGTTGAGTGGGCTGGTCTCCAGAAGATATTAATTCAGAAGAATTTAAAACAGGAATGAATTTTCAGTTTGTGTTCCAAGGTAGCTCTGGTTGCTTAAAGACATTCTACACTGTTACCAGAGATTGGGGGAATCTTTAAGAACCCAAATTCCATTAGGACTTCTTGAGGTCCAGGTGAAACAAAAGCAATTATAAAGTAAAAATATAAGGGAGGGAGTGTTACAACCCCCCAAATTCTGGAAATTCAATGGTAAAAGAGAACGTAAACTATAGTAGAGTTGTGGTTTTGAGATTGGGAATGTAAAATCTACGTGAGGTAAAGTGGTAATCTGTCTTGCTTGTAGTTTATACATAAGAAAGCAACCTGGTAAATGGGAGACCTTAGGAAAGCAGCCTTGTTGCCACAGGGCTTATCATATTGTCCATGGAGGAAGTAGTGTTCCTTCTTTAAATCGAATAACCGGAAAAAAAAGATGGCCTCCAAGATCTTTAATTAAATACTGGTTGAACAGAGAGAACTAGCACACTGTATTAATTCCGTCAAACTTCACTATTTTAGAACATTGAGGACAACTAAAAATGAATTAACTCATCCAAAGGCAGAGTTTTATGGAAGGTGACAGATGAAGCAAAATATGTCAATCTAATAGAACAAATAGGGAGGTAAAGAGATGTCATCCTTGGCTCTCTGTAAAGATTAGAGGGAAGAAGGTTATTATTAATTTTACAGATTCCATTGCAAACTGGTATTAGAAGATACTGGCATAAAAGAAATTTTAAACCAGAGTGGATTAGGATATATGCAGTTAAAGAAATTAGGTTTTTAATTTTAAAACTTTAAGATTGTAAGAAACTTGAAAGCAATAATATTTTTCTATATCAGGTGAAAAGATAATTCTGCCCAAAATGAGTTTAAGAATATCTAATTTTTATCAAGAGAAGTTGTTTAAATTTTGATAGGTTCAGTTTTGCTTTTCAAGCTTTAAGATTAGTTTTTAAAGTGTAGGTTAGTAGAGAAGGAGTTCTAGTTTGTCTGTTTACACTAAGTGTCTCTCTTACTGCTCTCTCACTTGCTTGTCCCCTTTGCTTCTACATCTTCGGATGTTTTCTTCCATAAAAATTGCCTTCTTCTTTTGTCACTTCCATTCTTATCTGTGGAGGGATGAAGGTTCCTTACTGTTGTGCTTTTTCTGTATGCCACTTCACATGGCTAATACACAGCCGGCATGGGTTTTGTTTTGTTTTGTTTTAATAGTGATTTACTGGTACATGGATGAAGACTGGGGGAAAAGGCACTTGCTCTTCTGAAAAAGTTGTTTGTACCCATGTCTTCCAACTGGAGAAATATTTTTTATGAAAAGCAACTTTCGATTGCTATTGAACGGTTGAACATGTTCAACAGAATGGGCGTGGTGGGGTGCCTTCAGGATAATGAGTTTGAATCTGTGAATTTAATTGTTCAAGCTGCATTTCCTTAAGTTAAAGTTTTTTGAAGGGAATGTGAGAGGTGGAGGGATGAGGAAACTCATTCTATAGTATTTAGATAAAACAGCAATCAGAGAAATACACCACCAGGATAGTCACTAAGACTTGAGAAGGTAAAAATTAGGAGTGTCAAATGATGAAGCAGGCCAGTGGAATGGAGCTGAGGATTATATCCAGAGATTGCAATGAACAAAAAGTAAATGGAGGAGAGAGATTGTGTTTCTGTATCCTGTTTGCCTCTGATGCTGAAGCAGGGAGATGAATTGCTGATGGTAATGGATTCTCTTTTATGAGGGCAGCAATATTACATAAATAGTGGTTGTTTGAGGGGGAGAAATGACAGATTTCCCATGTATGTATTGTACACTTTGTTTTTGAGTTTCTGTTAAGTACATATAAGGTAAAGGATCAAACTTAGTTGCCAGAATAGAGCCAGGAGTTATAGTTTGGAAGAAAATGTTTTAATATTAGATTACCTTTTAAAAAAATACTCTTTTAAGATACGGTGTTTTCCAGGGGTCTTATTGAACATGGAAAACAGTTCTGAGGTTTGGGTGGTTAGCTGGAGAACTCTTTCATAGGATATCTGATAAAAATAACTTGATGTAAATAATTACAGGAAGGGTGGTTTTAATTTTTCAGAATAAATATGTGTATTGAGATAAGTAGGAACTTACACTAATTTTTCTCACTTATAGTACATACCCTGTATTATGCAAATTCAAATGGATTCCTATACTGTTTTGCAAATATGAAAAATAAAGCACTACCAAACTTGTGGTACTATAGGAACATAATTTTTTAACATCATAAAAACTTGAGAAGAACAAGAATGAGGAAAATAAAAATGTGATAATTTTACAATTGTATTAGGTTTTTGTTAAATTTAATACCTGGAACCATGGTAGGGATAACATTTAGCCTAGAACTCAAGGAGTAATATAATGAGAAGCAGATCTGAAGAATTTAGAAGACAGGCAACTCAAAAATGTAGAAAAAAGATACTCTTAGAATTATGAAAAAAAGATTTACTCTATTTACTTAGTTGTATTGAGATTGTTTTTAAAGGCTATGACAGATTTTAAGATAGGTTATTCTTCAAAATGATGTTACAGATAATCACCTGTTAAAGAAATTATAATTTATCTGATTTGTTTTTGGTCAAAATAAATCCAAGAAGAATGCTGGAGTATGCTGAAGCTTCGACTAGGAAGGTGCTTGTGATATCCATCCATTTATCCATCCATCCAGTCGATCACCCTCCTTCCCTTCCCACCTTCCTCACTCCACTTTTCCTTCCTCCCTTCCTCCCTCACTTCCTTCATTTTTTTCCCTGCTTTCCTTGTTTGAAATAGAATTGCTTCTCTGACGGAGTTAATAGTTATGTTTGAAAGTCAAAGCTAGCATGGTTCAATCTCCCCAGAACGTTTTTTAATTTGGTATACCTCAGGGAATAAGGCTCTAAATTAAAACCCATCTGCCTCTTTAGCTTAGTGTCATTTAGCAAAAATATCTTTAAGGATGGAAGGAAGAGACCCTTATTTGCCTCAAATTCCAGGTCACTGTGTGACTAAGCCCCGTGTCTCAAGAAATCTTAGACTGGAAGCCTGCTGGGAATTTGAGTCATCTACTTAAGATATCACTGAGACAGGACAACTCTCATTGACCTGATGTTGGTGTTTATTCAGAGCTTAGATGGAAAGGAGTCTTTTACCCTTGGACTTCTAACTGAGAAAGTCGTTTTTTAGTCACCTGTTAAGTGATAATCAGGGCTACTCCTTGTTTTCAAATGTATAATTACCTAATGTGTTGAGAACAGTTCAGGAAATAAGGAATTAGGAGCTTTTGTTGTTAGTAGTATGCTTTGATTATTTTGCTTTATCTTCTTTTTAAAAAGATTTTATTTATTTAATTTTAGAGAGAGGGGAAAAGAGGGAGGGAGAGAGGAAGAGAAACATCAGTGTGTGAGAAACACATCAGTCAGTTGCCCCTCAGATGTGTCTCAACAGGGGACTGAATTAGCAATCCAGGCATGGGCCCTGATAAGGAATTGAACCCAAGACTTTTCAGTTTGCAGGAGGATGCCCAATCAACTGAGCCACACCAGTCAGACCTTTACTTTTATTTTTACCAGCTATGTGAGGGTACCAGGGCCAAGCCAGGTCATCATGTTTAGATAGGTAAAAGCTTAAGCCACACTGGGGGTAAGCTAGTTTTTGATGGTTGTGTGTTTTTAATTGTTGATTTGCTTATACTATGGTATACTTGTGAACATGTTAAATATGTTACTGAATTTAAAAAGATGATAATTTAGCATTGCTGTAGTAAGATAGGAAGAAAATTGTGTTATATTCAACCTTAAAATGGGAATAGTATAATTGTTTCAGTGATTTAATGTCAATATAGATAACAGAGCCTGACTCGCAACAGGATACAATGAAAGTCTGAGTATTAGAAGTTCAGAATAAAAAACAGACTTCTTTCTGAAGGATTCTCTTTCGAAATTGAGAGATGTGAAATGTTTAAGGGATTACAACTGGTTTTTCAAAAGCACGGTCTTTTAGGTATTTTTTTAACTCTTGAAATTATGAATTTATAATGACTTATAATAGGGTGGTAGATTTATACAGTGGAAAAAAATCAAATTAAGGAAAGGGAGAACAGAAGAAAGTGGAGAACATTAAGAAAAAAGTATTTGAAAACATGTGAAACACTCCCAAGTAGGGTGTAGAAATATCCTCAAAATAAATTAATCACAATTACATGTTTTCCCCTAAAGGGAATATTTGTACAATGGGTCATGTAGGCTCAAGTTGGTTTTTTGGAGAACATTTTAAAAGGGTATAATTTTTGTTTTGTTACTCCACATGTACTTTTCTAGAGTAGGTTCTGCTACTGAAACATAGATACAAATAGAAGGTACATTGTTTTATATCCCTGGGCAACATCTGTAGAACAGACAGATTTGATTTCTAAATTCTGATTCTATACCATCAGATATGCTTTTGTTGACAATACACAGTAAAGATTTTGAGCCTGTCCTTTTAAAAAGAGAGTAGAGATGATCAAGTAAAAACTTGAAATATAAAACAGTTGTTTTTTAGCTACATACTTGCCTTTTGCCTTGTCTTTTTCATTGGGAGAAAGAGCAGGGAAAGGAAGAGGGTTTCTTTGGTGGCAGTTTTGTGCTGGCCACTTTGCAGTTCCCCAGTGACATATAGGTATAGTTTTCTCTATTTTATAATAAAGAAACCTAGTTTTTGAGATGCCTGAGTAACTGTCTGAGGTCACACAGCTAATTTCATTGATAACAATTAGCTTTTTCATGAGAATATGCCATCTTTTGAAGGGAAAATCTGTCTCTCTTTGATTTTTAGAAAGTCATCAAAAAACACTGTTCCCAGTCTGATAGCCACAGAGCTCAGGCAGCACGTACTAGTCTGCCCAGCCTGGATTCTCAGACCAGTCTCACTGGGAAGGGACATCACTTCCAGTATATGATTCTGCAGCAGTTTATTGGTAGTTCTTAGAGAGCTGATGTCCTGCTCCCCGTGCTTACTGGGGAAAAGTAGTCACTAAGGGCAGCTATGCAGTTTCCTTTCCCTCCCAGATGCTAACTCCTATGAAGTGTACCACAGAATTACTGTGGTGTTCTTTGAGGCAGAGAAAGCAACTGTGTTTCTTGATATAATTCATTAAAGTAGCTTGTCAGGGTCTTAATCCAGGTATTCCCAAGGCTAATTATGTTTGTCCACTTCAAGGAGAGGTTGTAGCAAATTCAGAGCCATGACTCTTCCTGGTTGAAAAGTTAAACCTCTTGACTATTGCAGTTCTTAGCATGATTTTTTTTTATTGCCCTATCTTCATCCACAATAATTTTATTTTAAAGACTGTGCTGTACTATTAAACAAGGCTCTGCAATACAAAGAAGAAATTGATAGTGCATTTGTGAATTTGTCAGAGGAAAGCAGAAATAGAGAGATGAAGAGTATTTGGCTTCATTTTGGAAGTAGATCATGGTGAGGAAAGAAGTTTTTGAGATGCAGAGGTGTGTAGCATAAAATATTTTTAAAGTATACATCAGGGATGCTGTTTTATTGTTGAGGTCATGAGACATGAAGTTATTAACCTCTCCACTTCTTTTTACTTGCCTCATTTAAAATTTATGGTATTTTGAACCCAAAAGAATCAAGCCGAGTGGTTCCTTCTACACTAAAAGGTATAGTCAAATTGAAACTATGTTGGAGACACAAGCATAAGTAATAAGGCTTTTACACATAATATTTTCTAATAAGCTTTGGATTTTTGAATTGCCAAGTAAATGTTGGACAAACAAAAGTGTTTGTGTAAAAGCTGCATAGGAATATTTTATTATAATTTATTAGATTAATACATTGTATCTGCCAAATAAAAGAGAAATTGTTTAAGTGAACAGTCTTGGGTGGTGGGTGGGGGGGAATATATATAAAATTTCGGGGGTTCAGAAATATATTTATATTGTTTCCCTAACCCATTCATGCCTTTTAAAAAATTTGATTAAAATAGGCAGTGTGTCTGAGGCCAAGGATTAAAGATGGAAGTTTTTTATTCACCATCTGGTTCTTTCCCAATATCCAGATGTTCGGCATTACTGAAGCAAAAGTTAAGCAATGAACGCATTGTTCATGTTGTTAGTTAAACGCTGCTCTTACCTATCCTCGCAATCCATGATGGAGCTGATCAATGTCATGTTTTCTTCTGTTTTTCTTTGTTTTGATTATTTTTATTTTTAAATTTTATTTATTTGTGCTGAGCTTTCACAAATTGAAGTAGTTCATAGAATCCTCAGGTTTTTAGGTTGGAAGGTAATTTGATATGGATGCTCTGGGTTTAAGCATACTCTCCTAGAAGTACTTTGTTCTACTTCCCCATTTTAAAACTAGTCAGTTTGTAGGGGCATCTTGTATAACAGAAAAACACATAGGATAGATAGTGGCTGTTGACTGTACATCAGATAGTGATAAATACTATCATTTAGCACTTACATACCTTTCTTTCCCTTGGCCTTTTTTTCTTTATTTTGGCTTTCTCTTTTCCCTGTTTTTCCTTCTCAATTTCTCACTTGCACCCCTACCTTTTTTTTTTTAATTTGTTGAGGATATCCTTGTAGTGTAGTGAGGTGTGTGATTACTTCCAACATTTTTGCTATTGTTGGTAATTTAAAATTTCTAAAACATTTATCGTCTACATTTTACACAGGAAGAAATTGAGCAAGCCCCTAAGAATTTATTTTTTAAAATATTTTATTTATTTTTAGAGAGGGGATGGGAAGGAGAAGGAGAGGGAAAGAAGCATCAGTGTGTGGTTGCCTCTTGCACACCCCCTACTTGGGACCTGGCCCACAACCCAGGCATGTGCCCTGGCTGGGAATCCAACCGGTGACCCGTTGGTTCACAGTCTGGCACTCAACTCACTGAGCCACACCAGCCAGTGCTTGAGTCCCTAAGAATTTAAATTAAACTTGCATAGCTAGCAGTTGGGTAAACCCAGTATAAGAAACCAAGTCTAGGTTTATTTCACACTTTTATGTTTGTTTATTTTTTGCTAAATCAGTCTCATAAAGAGGGCCTTATATACCAGGTGATGAGGAGTGGTTAATAACTTTGATAATAGATCCAGCAGTAAAGTCCAGGTGAACACCAAGGAAGGATCTGTGATAACCAGAAGGACAGGATCTTCATAAGAAGGAGCGTAAGAAAAGGTCAATGATAATATCCTTGTTTTTGTAGCCTGTTTTCTTCCCATGCTATTAGAATATGGTCTTCAGAGCAGTTTTATGATTCATTTGATATTCTGGTACATGGAATGTACTTTCTACGCTAGAATCTAAAAAGAAATTTTACAGTATAGGTGTATATCTGTTCATCAGCTTTGTTAGCACATATTACATATATTTATTGTTCTATTTAAAAAACCAGTGAGGGAATTTCTTTTTGTAGATTAATAGAGCCAACTACCTTTCATCAACTAGTGTGATCACAACACTCATAGCCAGTTCTACTTATTCCTGAAAAGTAATGTCCTAAAACCATTAGTAGAGTGAGGTGGTTGGGTCTTCTGGTTTAATTGTGAACATAATGCAAAGATTATGGGCCCCATTCCTGTATTCTCCTATAAAAAGATGAGATGAGAGGGCACTGTGTGGACCATTGCTGATGTGGGCTGCAGACTGACCACATTCTTGACCTCAGTGAAGCAAATGAGAAAGGAATATTGTCACTCATTGGACAGTGGAGAAGAGAGTATAGTGCTCACTACAGTCCCCAAGTCTCTAACAAGATCAGACGTGTCTCTCATGGTTCTCCATACCCCTCATTGTCACACTGGTAATAATCACACTGGTTTAGTTGAATGTCTGTCTTTCTCAGTAGAGGGGACGCTTCATGAACAGTGGCATATTCATCAGGGTACTGTCGGTGCTGTAGTTGCCTGGCACAGAGAAGGCTGTTATGAACATTTGTTGAACTACACTGTACCAGTAACAACTATTGGTAAAATCCAGCTTTGTGGAGGGGAGTCAGGAACAGAGCCTTTATGTATTTATATATAATAGCTTCTAATTATTATGTACAACTTGTATATAATGGCTGCTGGTCTGCATTTTTTCGTCTATTGAAATTAGGACTTCCAAAAGGAACAATATTTTTTCCTTAAAATTTATCATCTGTTTTTCCAAGCATATTAATTGAAGATAAAACTGAAACTGTTGATGACATTGTAATTACTTGGCACTTGAAATTGTTTTGTAATGCTAAGTTTCTTTAGAGATACTTGATTTATAATATATTAGAAAACATGTTCAGCAGAATCTTTGGTAGCAACATTTAAATTTTTTTAAGAAAATGAAACAAAATGTACTTAGGGCCTTGTAGGCAGGTCCCTCAGTCACTTTCAGCAGTCACAGGATCCACCAGCTTGACACCTGTAATGGCATTGGATGTGACTGAATGGGAAGAAGCAGTCCTCTCAAATAGCATGTTTCAAATTAATTTAGGCATTCAATAATCTTAAAAGTTAAAGGATACCAAGAATGACTTGATTTAAACCAGTAAGTTATAGGACTTGAGTAATACATGAAGCCCTTTTGTTATTTTTTATAAATGAGGAATTGTTCTTTTCTAGAGGTGAGTTTTCTGACTGTAGAATACTGTAATGTTCAGCTACATTAATAATGGTAAGGCAGAAAATTATTTTAAAATGGACCTCAGAAATTTCTAGACTAACAATTTTCAAACGCTAAAAAATGTATAGATTATCCAGAATATATATTTACAGTATTGAGACTTAACAAATGCTCTTAAAATAACTTTAACCCAGTTTTTTGCTTTTTGAAGACAATGTTTTTTTACTAAATTTAATTTTATGCATGTGTGGAAGTGGATGTCTTTTGTAAATAGAAAAATCATTTCTCATGGCTCATATATTTTTCTACCTATTTGTGTGATTCTAAATCATGCTTATACCTATTTACGCGCTTATAGATATAGAAGACATGCAAACTAATGGACTGTTGTCCAAATTAAAGGTAAAAAAAAATAGAGCATTTACTATTTGTGTGGTATATTCTACTTTGTGCTTTCATAGTGCTTACCCTGAGTATCTGAACAACCTTCCCCTTTCATTTCTTTACCAGCCAGTATGTTATAGAGTGCATCAGTTCTCTACATTGGTATGAGTTTTTTGCTACTGGATTCCTCAACAGACACCCAAGCTTAATTTCTATTTTCATGAACTATCTTTTGTAACTAAAATGTGAGGTCTCATTTAAATTAACATTATTGGCCAATGCAGTAAAAAAGGGCGAATGAGAATATAAATCATCAGTTTGCTGGTACAAGTATTTGTTTTAGTTTTGACTACTCATTCATCCGTTTTATATTTTATATATCTTTGTGTATCTCCTCCAAGAGACGCTTTCATTTGAAGGCATTATTCTAATAGCATGAGTACATTCACTTTGCGTTTTAAACTCTCGTACTACATTCTCTTTTACCCCTTGAAAAGTAGTAGATTCTGTCATTGGAATTATTCATCATTTTAATTCAACTCTGAATAATCTTTTTTTGAAAACTATTATCTGTTCCATTTACTAATGCCATTAACCTGTGAGGTTCCAGGTTGCTAAAGGCAAAAATGGCAATATTTGTTAATATTGAAAATAGGCAAAAATGGGCCTTTGGGAAATTAACAAAAGAAGATGAAATTAAAATCTGACTTTAAATCTTTCAGAAATCTAAAATTGATATACAGATCCTTATATGAGTTATAAATAGAAATAAAATTTTATATTGTTGTTGACCTTTAAATTGTTTTTATATATCATAGTGAGAGTAGTAAAGTTTTTTCCAGTTATATGAAGTAAATGTAAGAAGAAATGTTAGCGCATATTACTATATATTAAAACAAAAATACCCCTGTGATGATAGCTTATTGTTATAGTTTAGACTATATTTGATTTTATTTGACAGTGAATTTTAAAGTTTTGTTTTTGTTTTTTGAATTCTGGTAAATATGAACAGCAATTCATATATATATGTGTGTATATGTATATATAGAGAGAGATTTTTAAAGATATCCATCTGTGATTTGTCCTTGGGGATAAGTGGCAAGTTGCAATTGCTTTATGAATCTTAAGTCATATGCCCTACTGAATACTTAAATGAAGCATCAGGAAAGAAAAAATTATATTCATGCATACTGTCTGTGAGTGTTGCAGAATTCAGCAATTCTCAATGACCACTGCTACTTTTAAAAAGAAAAAGGAGCAAGGGACTAGAAGGTTTTGGTATGGGGAGGAAAGGAAAAAATTATTTCTAAATTCTATTGATATGCCCATGTATTTTGCTTTAGGTCTTTTTGTGTAGTGTAGTCTACAGGATGGTGAAATGTAATAATTTGTGGTGAAAATGTTAGTTTAACTGTTAATCAAAGATACCATGGAGAATAAAAGATTACAGCTGGAGTAGATAGATTCCAGTCTCCTCTGATGCCGTGAAATGGGCAAGTCATTTAATGTTTTGGGCTTCAGTTTGTACAGTAAGGGGGTTGGATTAGAGTGATCATTTGTTCTCCACTCTAGACTCTTAAGATCAGTATCACTCCAAGAGGAAGGTTTTTACTGTCACATGCATTGAGTAACAGGGTGCATAGAACTGTGGGCTGGGAGGATGTCCCTTACAATTTTTTGAGCTTGGCATTTAATATTTTACAGCAAACTTTTTAGTTTAGCATAATTGAACTTGTACTAGATAGGGTTAATAGGCTAGAACAAAAGGTCAAAGCACAAGGCTTTAGGCTTAATTAAGGGAGAACAAGAATGGCAGGAGTGTGTGACAGTTAAATGGGTTTCCCACAGACTAATGTCGGTTACAGTGCAACCATGCCTCAACTTAAGTGGGTTATTTTGTGCAAAGGGCAGCAGTGATTAGCAGTTTGACATGCCAGACACTTCTGACCAATCCCATCTGTTTTAGAGGTTAAAAAAGCACACCTTTATGAGCTGATGGATTGATTTGTGTGCCCGTCTGGTAAAGATTAGAAGTCCAAGGCCAATGCAGTAAATGTCAGTTATGGAATATTGTACTTTCTTCCTTGGCTCATTGTTTTAACTGCCAACTGTTTTATAATGGGGAATAATTGCTGTTTATGGAGTTGAATGCAAGATGGGTGGGGGAACAGGTGAGAAAGAAAAATATTTTCTAAATGGAATTGTGAATTAACATATTCTGTTTCAAGTGGAAATATGGCCTATTCTAGGTAGACTTGATTTTATGGAGTGTTTATGGCTCGTTCCTTATAGTCAGTGTCACATTATTCTTTTCTGAGTGTTACCTAAGCAACCATGTCACTCCAGGATTTAATTTTGCATACTCAATTCGTAGGTATTTAGGTACCTCATTTTCAGACTGTTGGATACTTTACTTTCATACCATCATATATATTTTGTTCATTGACCTCCTGGGGTAAAGGAAATGGAAAAAAAATGGAAAGATAACACACAGACAGATACTTGGCTTTCTGAGTAGGATTTACTATGCTCACCTGAAATTGATAGATTGTGTTAAAATGAAGTGTGTCTAAACCTAGACTTGGAATTATCTCTTTATTTAACTTTGAGAGCTGCAAGAGTGATGCCATTAATACAGTTTATTTTTAGTTCAGGGTTGTAGCCCATTTCGAGATACACTAGATTGTGGTTATAAAAACTGGTTTTAACACAGCCAAGGAAAGGAAGTCTTAATTTTAGTAGATGAAATAGAACTTTAAACATTGTGGTCATAATCAATGAGCTTTAGAAAAATAAAGATTTCAGTCTTTTGGGTGGACAGAGGGAAGTATTTGAGAAATAACAAAAAGTTGTCATCTTTATCATCAAATTACTATCAGCCTAATATTTGAGTTCAAATAAAAATATAACCAAAAACACTGAAAACAATGTTAAAAGATTTTGATTGGCCCCAATGTTTTTATCCTTCATAAAGAATGCGAACCATGAATTTGCCTGTTGCATAGCTGTACAGATTACAGTTTACCCTTAAAACCAGGGAATAGGGGCTAGGGGTGTTGTTCCCCCCCCCCCCCCCGCCCCAACTCCTGCACAATTGAAAAACCCTGTGTAACTTTTGACTGCTCAAAAACTGAAGTTGTCCCTCCTTATCCTCAGGGGATTGGTTTCAGTACCCCTGTGGATACCAAAATTCACAGATGTTGAAGTCCCATATATATTGTAGAATGGCATACAGTTACCTCTCCATATCCACAGATTCCCAACTGTGGATTAAAAGTGGTACAGGTATTTATTGAAAAAAATCTGTGTCTAAGTGGCCTGCCTAGTTCAAACCCATGTTGTTCAGAGGTCAACTGTGTATACGTATGTTGTGTTAGACCCTGATTTTGCTTCTTAGAGAAAGAAAAATAAAATATCTAACAAAGTTAGGGTCACTGAAAATTTCATGTGCTTCATAACTAATTAGTACTTCTAAAATATACAAAAGCATGCATTTTACTAGTAAGGTATTCCAAAGGAAATTGACTCATAGAGAAATTGAGATTTTTATTTTTCATCTAGAAAAGACCAAGTGACATCATGTTACTGGAATTTATTTAGGAATATGGTACTTAAATAGGTAGTCATCTCTCTGTTCTTTGTGAAGTAGTATCATTTGAAATTTGGATCTCCTACAGGTTTACATGTAAAAAAGTCTTGCCCTTCTATGAAGGAAGAGAAGATACAGAAGCATACATTTTTAATATTGTTGCTTTTCTTTCATTAAACCATTTTTAAAGAGAGGGGAAGGGAGGAATTAAGAGGGGGAGAGAAATGTGAATGTGAGTGAGAAACATGCATCTGTTGCCTCTCCTATGTGCCTGCGTGTGGACCCGACACCGATCTGCAACCCAGTTATGTGCCCTGACCAGGAATCAAACTAGGGACCTTTCACTTTGCAGAATGATGCTCAAGCAACTGAGCCACACTGGTCAGAGCTCATTAAATCATTTTTAAATTGCAAAAGATTGGCTTTAGTAGTATAAAAGTATTTTGGTGGTAAACTAAATGTGGGAGATTTATCTAATTTATTGGATGCATACTTATTAAATGAATTTCCTAGTGATGTTAAAATAAGCCTGAAGCCCTGGCCTGGCGTAGCTCAGTGGATTGAACATGGGCTGCGAACCAAAGTGTCGCAGGTTCGATTCCCAGTCAGGGCACATACCTGGGTTGCAGGCCATGGCCCCCAGCAACCGCACATTGATGTTTCTCTCTCTCTCTCTCTCTCTCTCTCATTCTCCCTCCCTTCCCTCTCTAAAAATAAATAAGTAAAATCTTTAAAAAAAGCCTGAAAATATTTGACAGTCTACATTTGTACTAATATAACAAACATTTTTAATGTACCCTAGATTCTATTCTTTATAGTTTTCTTCTCTTTTCTCCAGTAAACGCAAGTGCCAATAATACCTAGTTGGTGTTAGAATTTTACTAGACTGAAGGGAAATATTTTGTGGAGTTAACTTGTTTTTATGTTTTCATATATTCTGCAATTTTTTAAGAATATGTATTGTGCCACGTAATCTGTGGTAGTTATTTTCTGTCAGTCTGTTGTGTTTCCTTACTTTTACTAGTGTAGCATTATTGGCTTTGAGACACTTTAAGTCTTCTGCTCCTCTATGCAAATTAGTTGGACATAATGCTGTTCAGGTTAAACAACAATGAAAGCAGAAACTGTTAATATGCAGGTGTTCCTCACTTTATGATGGGGTTACATCCTAGTAAACCTTTCATAAGTTGAAAATGTCATAAATTAAAGATGCATTTAATATACCCAACGTATAATCATGATAGTTTAGTCTAGCCTGTCTTGAAAGTGCTCAGTACACTTACAGTAGCCTACAGTTGGGCAATTATCTTAGTTTTATATCAAAAGTAATTGCCTTCCTCATCTTACCACCAGAAGCAGGAGACACAAATGGGCATTTTGTAGACCTGGTGGGGTGTTGAAACACAAAATACAATACTCAAAAGATGCTGGCAACACAGGGCATTATAGAGTATCAGTTGTTTACCCTTGTAATCTCTGGCTAACTGGGGCTGTAGCTCACTGGCACTGCCCAGTGTCCCGAGAGAGAAGATTATACAGCGTATTGCTAGCCCAAGAAAATACCAAAATTCAAAGTTTGATGTATGGTTTCTACTGAGTGCATATCACTTTTGCACCATTGTAAAGTCAAAAAAATAAGTTGAACTATCAGAAGTCAGATTGTCTGTACTTAAGATGCTGTGTTAGCAGTTCTTGTCTTAAAAATTTTTATAGCTTTGTAACCTGAATTTGAGTTGTTAGCAATCTTTATGAGACACTGGAAAAAAATAATGGCTCTATTTCATGTTTTGATTTTAAATGTTATTAGGGCATAGAATTATCATTTGCCTTTATTCAGGCAGATTGATATTAATAAGGAAGCTGTGATATGTGATAAACTTATTCAAATATATATATTCTTAGTATATTTTCTATAAATTTATATTTATAAAATTAATGTGTAGCCCTGGCTGGTGACTCAGTGGATTGAGCCCTGGCCTGCAAGGCAGGAGATGTCCAGTTTGATTCCCAGTCAGGGCCCATGCCTGGGTTGTGGGGCCAGGTCCCTGGTTGGGGGCGTGTATGAGAGGCAGTCAATCATTTCTTTCACACATCAATGTTTCTCTCCCACTCTTCCACACTCCCTTCCCCCCTCTCTAAAAGTAAATAAAGATTTAAAAATCTTTTAAAAATTAATGTGTATATATGTAATACGTTTCAAAAAGGGATGTCTTTACCTGTTGATTGCATTAAAGCATTTGGTATTTCCTAAGCAGGGAGGGAGATGGTGCTACCACTGTCTTAAGTAGATCATTCCTCCCTGGTAAATTGCATACATTTTACTTTTTTGTATTCTGTGACCTTGAGTCAGTGACTTCAGCCCAGAATAGTTTCAAAGTCATGCAAATGAATGCAATTAAGGTATTGCTTATCATTTTACATAGTTCAGATGGAATCTTATTGGATACAGAGGTGTGCTTGCTTTATGTGGAAGGTCAGAATGAGGTTAAATTTTATTATATAAAATGATTTGGTAATGTTTTTATTTAGCTGCTGAAAGAGTAGTGACTTATTAGGAAATTATAATTCTTTTATATTTTTTAATCAGCAGGAGGACTCTTCAGGGTGTTTGTTTTTTCTAATAGTTATGATTCTATTTTAAGGTAATGCCTTTTGTCTTCTAAAATTTGGGGAAAATTCTGCCCCCCTTAGTTTTGATTCTAGGTATTGTATACATATGGGTGACGTTTTCTGCTGCTGAAGGAGTGTAGCTTAGGAGCTGCTGATACGTGCTTAGGGGATTTGTGTTGATATCCAGTTACCATGCCAGTTGGTGTAGGACCTCAGACAGAAGGACTGGAGTCCCAATTCACCTGAAAAGAGAACTGCTACCCATCTAAGCTAATTGTCTGTAGGGGTTGGTGGAACACTGATATGAATGGTAGAAGAAAGAGTCTTGCTAATGAGGTACAGGGGTAGGGGGGGAGAGCAAGGGAATGAGAGAGAGAGAGAAAGAGAGAGAGAGAGAGAATGAATAAGAGAGGAAGAGAAAGAAATAATGAAAAGGCAGGTATTTTCCATTGTATTGTAGTTGAACCATATAACATTCTTTCCTCTTAATAGTAGTATTTTTATTTCAGCATGGTATATTAATTGATAAAGTCTCTTAAGATTCACTGATTTATTAAACATTATTGAACATTTGCTCTGTTCCTCTCAACATGCTAGGTTTTGGGGGATTCAAAGATGAGTGAAGAGGTTACAGTCAGAGGGAGAAGAATAAGATGCAGAGACTGTGACCTAAAGTGCAGTTTTGAAGAACCTGTTTTGCTAGGATGTGGAAGAAGCATCACTCAGAGACATTTGGTACCTGTGTATGGTTTTAAGGAGACTGAAGGCTACTGGTGAAATTAAGTGATAATGGAAAATAGCTACTTTGTTTTGGGAGGTTAGAGTTCAGGTTTATGGATTTATTTTGGGGCTAAGCCATCATCCATGAGAATAGTGTAGGCTATAGGATAGAAAATGAGAATTCTAGAGGTGTAAACCAGATATAAGTACAGTGGCTGATACAGATGGAATGCTGCTATAGTGGATTCAGGGAGTTTGCATCATGCCTTATTACCAACTAGCTTCAGTGTCATTGGCCTGTTGATCAACATGAAGTTTCCTCAGCCACCACAGAATTAAAATGTAGGCTATGTCTCTTGCCCAGAATATTGTCACCTACTCCTTTGTTCCTGAAAGTATAAACTTTGCCACAAGTTGATACCATTTTGTATCTACAATGATTCTAGTTCTGAGTTTTAACAATTTTTGTTCTAATGGTCTAGGAAAAAAATGAGGTGTTTCCAACTCTCTGTTGACTACTAAATGATTTTAATACCTTTTCTCCCAGAATTCTTGAGAATAGATGGTAGTGTTTATGTATTATCAAGACAGATAACATGTAGTGTATTTTGGTAAATAATGTCATAATGCAGACATTTATCAGATTTGGTCAACAACTTGGCCCAAGGAAAGCATATATAATTAAGAATATTTTTCATCTTACAATACATCTTTGTTGTTTTCTGAATTAGTTAAGATTTTATTGTAAATCATGCCATTGAATTTTTTTTAAGATAAGATGTGCTTGAAGTAATACTTATTTCTCTTATTTTCAGGGAGTATTTGGATTGTGAGCTATTTCAGAACTCCGTTTCAGGAAACACATCTAGAAGGTATTGTATTTTGTCTCATTCTTCATTTTTTAAAAAATGTAGTTAAGCCTTTTCAATTACAGGAAAGAAAGAATATTATGTCATATTTTGTTTTTTATTTTTCAAGTTTTAGATATCCATAAATTAGATATTTGACATTTGTAACAGAGGGGAGGGATACATTTCTTTTTTTTCCTTTTTTTTTTTTTTTTTTTAAGATTTTATTTACTTATTTTTACAGAGGGAAGGGAGAGAGAGAGAGAAAGAAACATCAATGTGCGGTTGCTGGGGGTTATGGCCTGCAACCCAGGCATGTACCCTGGCTGGGAATCGAACCTGGGACACTTTGGTTCCCAGCCCGCGCTCAATCCACTGAGCTACTCCAGCCAGGGCGGGATACATTTCAATGTTGGTAAATTCTGAACTTAGTATGAGTGAAAGAAATCTGGTTTAGATGAAATGAGTTTTGCCTGTTTTAAGCATCTGAAGTATTTACATTTTATCTTTTTAGTGTAGAACCACCTTAAAGAATGTTTTGATTCAGAAATGAGATATAAAAGGTTCCTGTTCATATAAGACAGTGTGAAATACACATTAAATAAATCAGGGCATTCTCAAGTCCTCCTGCCTGTGACAGCTCTACCTTTTGGTTTAGGGATCAGCTGCCGTCTTTATTTCTATCAGTCTTTCATCAGGATCCATGGACATATGCAGCCAGGTCATCTGACTTGGCCTCTGAATGTCTACCTAGTAAATTTTCTGCCTGGATTGTCACATGTGGTTACATTGATGTAGCATAACAATTCATCTGCTTGTTGGCCCTGAGTCTCAGGACATGCATTACTAGGAAGGAAGGAGATAGATAGTAAGATATCAGTTGAGAATCTTAGCTGCTTTGTATTTTGTCTTTGCAACCCTGAGACTGCATGTGAATATACCAGCTAACCTGGCTAAAGTCAGTAGTAAGCATTGTCCCCTTAAGCCCTATCCAAGGTTTCCTTCTTAGTGTCCACCTTTATACCTCCCCTAAGTCTTGTGTTTTTCTTTAAAAAAAACTTGCTAGCCATCTTGTTTGGAATAGAAACAGATGAAGGAAGGACACATAAATACATTTAATAAAATTACATATTTAAAGTTACAGTAAATAGGTCAACTTCTTTCAGCACATATTTATTTTATTAACTGGATATTCATGACATATTCACGTGAAATAACACAAAAATTCGTTTTACATATATTTTGTGTGTTTCTTTTTTTTTCTAATTTTATTTTAATCATTGTTCAAGTACAGTTTTCTGTCCTTTATTCCCATCCCAGCTGGCTTTACGTATTTTCTTAGTCACTTGTTAAGGAGTGTGAATTTCTAGAATTGGATGATTATAGTTTTTTATGTTTCCATAGCATATTATATTGAACTTTTAAAGTAGAAACTCTGTGTTCAAGATTATTCACTAAGGGAAAGCAGCATTTCTACTTTCCTGTCAGTTTTGAGGGGAAGGGTAAAAGCAAATAAGAAATTTAAATAAACAGTAGAATTGTAAAAGAACTTGTAAATGAACCCCAAATATTAAATTTTTTACAATATATACTTTATCAGTGAAAGAAATGATATGGTCAGAAATTCTGGAATATGTGGAATTTAAAGTTATCTTTTTAAATTGAAAATAAGAATTAACTATTAGAATTAAATATTTGAAGACATAAACATTCAAATTATACCTATTAGTCATAAAGAAGATTGTTATACTTTTAAAGTCATTATGAATTATTCACTTCTGAAAGTTATGTAATCTCAAAATTGAGAGTAGGTTCAAATAAGCTGTTACTATTAAGCTGCAAAGAAATTAAGTTTAAATACGGGATAAAAATGAATTCTCACATAATTCAGTATAAGACTTGTTTGGGTTTAAGACATTCTTTTCAAAATAACTCATGATGTGTTTGGCCCTTTTTTAAAAAAACGTATTTTTAAAAAACATTTTATTCAAGTATAACTTCTTATGGTCAAATAGACACTCTTACTTGCTAGTTCAGTGGTTTTTTGCATAAGTATTACCTGCATAATTAACACCCTACCCCAGAGGGCTGTCTTTCCTAGTCAGTACTGCCTCCCCCCAATAGAATCCAGGCTGTTATTTTTTAGCATAGATTAGTTTTGCCAGTTTGTGAAACTGTGGAATCATGCAGTATGAACTCTTTTGTATCTGAATTTGTTATCAGTATTGTAACTGTGAGTTTGTGTAGCATTTGTGCCCTGCCTGTGCAATTGTCTCTGATACATCCATTGCTTGATTTTATCACCATTTATCCCTTCTGTAAATGGACATTGAATACCTCTCCAGTTCAAGGCTACAAATAAGGCTTCTCTGAACCTCTTTGTATCTTCGATAGAAATAAGCATTCATTTCTGATAAATATATGCACAGGAACGGAACTGCTGAATTGTGGAGCATGCATATGCCTAACTTTAGTATAATAGGGACTTGGAATATGTTTAAGGATATTAGGAAATGTCAATCAGTGTATCATTTACAAATAACATCTTATTGCGAGATGGACTTATTTTGTAAACTCTAAAGTTGTTTTTTAAGAGTTATACATTTTTCCCTATCCATTAAAAATATGTTGCCTGCTTTCTGATTGTATTATGATATATTTGATTTACAAAGTTTAGATTGATCCTAACCCAAGTGAAGGAAAGCGGGACACAGAATCCTCCTAATACGTACTTATAACTGTGGAAGTATTGAAAATGGATTTTGAAGCAAATTAGACATTCTGTACAATAAAGATACTTATTGTTGGAATTTTGGATGCCTCTTTGAATATTTAAATTAATAGATACTCTTGAGTTACAAAAAACTTAACTTTAGCATTTCTGTTGAATGCTTCTTGCTACCTTTATCTGTTTGTGTTAATCTGTTTGGTGATTTGAAGTGAAATTACTCATTTTAGAACATAAGTACTTGAGAAATTTTATGTTAACATTTTTCTCAGTCTTTACTATGAATCAGCGCTGTTCAGTGGAAGTATAATGTGAGCTATGTATGTAATTTCAAGTTTTCTAGTAGGCACATTAAAAAAGGAAAAATGATAAAATTAGTAAAATATTTTATTTAGCCTGGTATCTGCTAAGTATTACTATTTCATCACATAGTTAATATGAAACTATGATACTGTACAGTCATTTTCAATACTAAGTTTTTGAAATTCAGTGTGTATTTTTACTCATTGCACATCTCAATTCAAACTAACCATGTTTTAGTATTCTACATTAGATGGTGTCTAATGGCTACTATACTGGGCAGCACAGCTACAGAGTTACACCTTGGGTTGTTTAAAGACTATTTTTTAGTCAAATTTATGTCTAGTAAAATTATCTTTAAAAATCCAGTAGAAAGGTTCCATATTGTGTGCTAACATAACATCTTTTAGTAGGTCTCAGTCAGCCTGTTTTTCCATCATTGTTGGAATAAACAGCATTTCCTTTGGTTGAACACCAGCTATATGAAAAATACATATTTTTAAACTGTAAAATCAAAGTCGTAACAACAGAGTTGCATCTTTCATCTTACTCTAGGTTATATGCTGGATAGAATTCTAATTCATTTTAAGGCATGCCTGGTTTAATTTGAATTTGATAAACCATATGATATAACTGTACTATCTTCTAAATAAAATGGGGCAGTTAAACAAAAAAGGTTGAATGTATACATATTAATGTACCTATGAGTTTTCATTAATTAGGATATTTAAAGGTTACTTAGGTTTTGGGGGTTAATGTTTCTTGATGTATATATTTGCCAAGTAGGATAAATCAAGAACTATAAGATATCTTTTATGAACCTGGGTCAGATTTCACTATCAAATTGGCTTGCTTTAAGTGTTTTAATGCTCAGAATTTGGAATGTGGATGGGAGACTACATACTCTGTGAAAATGGTCACATAAGGAGTGATCCTGAGGGGTAAAGCCCCTTGATCAGTACCTGCCATAATTGCATTCTAGCTATTACTTTTGAGTTCCATGGCTGAGGTATAGCCCTACCCACCAACATATTTTTTACAGTACTGTCTTTTCCCTTTAAATGAAGTCCACAATACTTTGTGACACCCAGCCCTAATAGTGTATCTTTTTGTCTATTTAAAAGGAGAAAGGAAATCATTTCTGTGCTTAAAAGCCTTCATCTTAGTTGCAGTAAAACTGAAGTCCTTGTATTAGCAGCTAAGTCATCTCAATGAGTCCTGGCCTGGTGACCACTCCCCTCAAAGCAGAAGCCTCCTTTCTTTTCTCTCCTTTCTTTTCCACAGCATTTACCCCTTACTATAAGATTTTTTTAAAATGAGTTGCTTATTGATTGTTTTCCTCTTCTAAAATGAAAGCTCCCTGAGGGCAGGGATCTTTTTCTGTTGTGTTCATGACTGCTGTGTCTGAAAGAACCTAGAATAATGCAGGGCACAAATTGGTGCACCTGCTGTAGAAAGCAATATGCAGGTTCCACAAAACATTAAAAATAGAACGAGGGCATGGAAGTAACCCACATTTTCATCAACATTTGCCTGGATAAAGAAATTGTGGTATATACATACAATGGAGTATTATTCAACCTCAAAAAGAAGGAAATGCTGTCATTTGTAACAACATGGGTGAATCTAAGGGACATTATCCTACAGGAAATAACCCAGACACAGAAGAACAAATACTGCCTGATCAACTGATGAGGAATCTGCATAGAAGTAGAGTGGAATGGTTACCAGCAACTAGGGGAAAGGGGAAACAGGGAGGTGTTGGTCATGAGGTACTAACTTTTAATTATGCAAAATGAATAGAGATCTCCTGTACAACATCATACATAGAGTTAACAGTACTTTATTTTAAACTTAATTTGCTCAGAGTTCGATCTTACGTTGTGTTCTTAACACACACAAAAGTAAAGAACGTGGGAGGAAACTTTGGAAGGTGGTGGATGTGTTTATGGCATTAACTATGGCGATAGTTTCACAAGTGTATACTTACTTGTCTCCATATTCATCAGGTTGTATATAAATATGTGCAGGTTTTTTGTATATCAATTATACCTTCATATAACTTAAAAATGTTAGACATTTAGAAGGAGCTTATAAGTATTTATTGACTAAATATTTGTTGAATGTATGGAGAAGATAAACTTATTTTTTTAACCTCTGAAACTTTGCCTTTATTGATTTTCTGGGGCAGGGTTCAAGCAAGAGAAAATTAAAATCTTCAATTTTATGTATAATAATGCATTTGATAATTTGAATTAATTTAAAATAATTTATTCATTGATACTGATACATATATCCCTATGGAAAGTAATGTATAAATACAAGGTTTTCAAAAAATAGGGTTTATTATACTGGTCAAGTAATTTATCTTTGGGTACTCATATTTATGTTTTTCCATATGGGTCATAAAATAATGTTGGGTATCAGTTTGAGAAGTACTTTGTAAGTTATTTCATTTGTTCCTATAAAATATAACAGCATACATTGTATTGGTATGTGAAACTTAGTATGGGTCAGGCAGATCTTGGTAGTTTTTAAGAAGTAATTTCTGTGTAGTAAAGTATAGTTATTGTTTCTTTTATACAGATATTTTCTAATTTTAGTTTTTAAAGTTTTATTTTTAGACCACCCACAATAAATGTTTTTTTAAATAGTACAAGAATGTAATCAAAGGCTTATATTAAGAAATGGTATTTGCAAACTTAGAATACATTGAAAGGAGATGTTTTTATTCTATTATAGAAAATAACTTTGAGATTATTTAATCAAAGTGTTTCTTGCAAGTTTACTTGCAAGGTTTTGGTTTTATATTATGTCTTTATATATTCGACATATGATAGCAGACTCCTGTATACATGATCATTTCAGTTTTCATTTTCATTAGAACAGGAATAATTGCAAGTTTATTTCTTTCTCTTTACACTGCCATCTTCCAAATTCAAGCTTTACTATCTTGTGACTGTTAGACAGTTACTATAGTAGCTTTCTGACTGGTCTTTTTGCCTTTTAGTTTTTATTATGTAACATATTCTACATATTGTAGCTCAGTAAACTTTCTGAAGTAAGTATCCTTACTGTGAATGAAGACCTTTGCCCACAAGATAAAGGCCAAGTCCTATTTCTCTTTGGCTGCTGCTCATCCCAGCATCAGATCCCGTTTGCCTCATCCTTAAATATGTTAATTGCACATTTCTTATACTGCCATCCTGTTTATGCTATCCTTATCTCAAATGTCTTGTGATCTGAGATGTCTTGGGACCCCCACTAGTTTTTTTTTATCAAAATGCTACCCATCCTGTGATTTGTATAATCACCCTAAAAAAAATGCCCTCTTCCACTTTCCCTTATAAGTTGGTGAGTATCATTCACACTGCATATATTTTATTCCTCTTTTCAGCAAGATTGTAAACTTATGAAAAGAAGGGACCACATCTTTGGTAAATTTGTGACTTACAAAGCTCTCTGCTTGATGCCTCACATATAGAGTGATAAAATGTTGATGAAACAACTCCAGAGTATATCCTGGAGCTTTAGAAACAATAAAGGATAAAAATCAATCCTGCATTATGTATACTATGCAAGTTATTTAAACTTATTATGCAACAATTTTTTATGTGTCTTGTGTGAAAATGAAATGATAGCATGTGTGTTAGAAATTTGCAGGTTCCAAAGTCTGATACAGGTATCTGTTATAGTACCCAAACTGTATTTCGTTGAATATTTAAAGTTCTTTGGCTTAACTTAATATGAAGTATGTAGAATTTTTTTTGTTTCTTACCTGAATAATGGCAAGATTGAATTATATGTAAGGTGAATATTTGCGTTAAGTTTTTTTATTATTCATCTGAAACAAGACCTATAATGTAGATGCCTTTGGTGAAAGTAACAACTTATCTATTTGGAATGCAACCATTTAAAAGATGAATGAATTTAGAAGTTTCTTAATTTTTCAAATTGATCTATAAGTCTTAAAGGTGACCCCAATCTATTTTCTGGGAGTATTTAAAACTAAATAGTGTACCTGGCTAATGGAAGTTCTAAACTGGACTGAATTTGGGGTGATGAACATATTTTTATTTGATTGGGGTATATTTCCCATGGTAAAACCAGTATCTAAGAATGGAATAAGTTTCTGATGCTCAGAGGTTTTTTCCCTTCAAAAAAAAAAATCTGAGCATTAGGGTAGAAACTATAAATTAGTTCAAAGAAAGAGGTAAGTTGGTGTCCAGGGAGGAAATGAGTTTTATAAATCCAGCATCTTAACCCATATATACTGTTGTCACATGTACACTAGGCCCTGAATGTGAGCCTTTATAGTCTTTGTCTTTAAATGCCAGATTGTGGTGACATAAAGTGATAACAGAGACAGATTTATAAGGAGGAGGCAATGATTATGGTTTTTAAGTCTTCCTTATAACAAAATATGGTGTGGAATTTGGGTAATACTCTTGGCAACTAAATAGGTGTGGGAAGTTAACCTTTCGTAGGCCACCCAGATATACTTAGGCAGTCAGTGTACAGAGCCCTTATTTTATTACCTAGATTGTCAAGTTTAGGGAAGATTTAGCTTTTTATTGTAATGGTAATTTAAAAAATCGATCCTTTGATTTTGTTTTATATTACAGACTAAAATTCTGAATGTCTAAATGTTTTTCCTAACAGATGGATCTAACCTGACAGTGAACGTTATTAAAATTAGTTTGATAAATGTATTAAAAATGTGCATGGAGTTTGTATTAATACTGAGTTCATGCTAATTTGCTATTTTCACAGTAATTTCAGGAAATAAGAAATGAATAATATTTTTATTTTATTTAAGTGCTCTCATGAGTTTCTGTTAAGCATGGAAAAAGCATCATTACAGTATTTGTTGGAAAATCAAATACAGTTTAAATTTAGTCTGGTGACTACAGAATGCTATTTTCTTAGCTTTTCAGTCTTTTACAGTAGTGTAACCACTCTTCATCTGGTTACTTTGTTGTAAAATGGGTTATTGGGCTGACTTTTTTTTTAACACCAAAATTGTTTGAAATGAATATGTGTATGTGAACTGTTTAAAACTTCAAGGTCTACCATTTAGACTTGTTTCTGATAGGTTTATCATGTGATCACTAGGCATTCTTTTGTAAGCTTGTATTTTAAAAGAAAACATTTATCAGGGATAGGAAAGGCAGAAGTAGTTGTTTTGTATATATATAAAGTTAAGCCAAACGATGTATTTCTTTTTTGCCTCTTGTGTAGATACTAAGAGTAACCACCATCATGGCCATAGTTTAATACAGTGGTTTATAAAATGCTGGTCTTAGAATAATTAAGGTTTATATTTGGGCTGTAGCTCACTGTACAGACTAAATGATTATATTTGTGTCTTCAGCATAGCTCTAGGTGCAGAAAATTTGACCAGTGATTTGAAAACAGACTGTTAGTCTTTCAGGAAATGATCAGGAGACAGATTGCTCAAATCAATTGGTCTGACACTATGGAGGTTTTATTAGGTAGCAGTTTGTGGAGTGCAGGCTTTGTTAGCAAATCATTTAACCTGACTGAGCCTTAGTATTCTGATCTGTAAAAATGAAGATTAAGCCAATATCACAGGAATATTATGCAAAGTAAATGAAGAAATAAAGTTTGCTGTCACTAATGTAATGATTTAGAAAGATAATGTGTTATTGACAATATTGTTAATTCTACATTTTTCAAAAGAAATAAAACAGGTTTTTGCATGACCACTGTTTTACTCAGTAGCACAGCGTTTCACACACTTTGCACTTTCCTTTCTTTTTTCTACTGTAAGAATTTTCACAAAGCCTGGTCCATGGTTTTGAACTTCTTGGAAGTTTGAATCAGTTAACATCTGCCACCTACTGACCCAGTTTTCTCAACTTCCTCCAACTCTGCTCTCCTCTTACACACTTGCTTGTTTTTGTTGGGCGATTGAACTGGCTTTCATTTGATTTTTCCAAAAATCTAGATTAATACACTGTTAGAAACAACAGCTTCTAAATGTGTTTGACTATAAATCAAGGTGCATGGGAGCCAGTAATAATGCTCCTTTTTTCCCCCCTTAAGAAAAGTTTTCAGAGAAAACAGTTGGTAAAACCCTACATGGACTTGCTTTTTCTTTCTTTGTATAGTCGTTAAAGGTTTTTAAAGTGTGTTCTGCCTACATATCCAGGTTAAAAATGTTCTCAGTATAAAGTTTGTGAAGTGACTCACCACATATGCAAGTACTTCAAAATGCATGCCCTTAACTATTTGAATTTTTATAAGTTTGTAGTTTTGCTGACTGCAAGAAAATAAAAGGCCTTGTGCCAGTTCTTACTGGGTCAAGATTTATTTTAAAGTACCAACATTTCTTCACCTTTTTTGATACTGACAAAAGTCCTAAGATTTTCCTGGAAAAAAAAAGGTTTAATAGGCTTTATTCCAGGAAGGGAAATTTAGAGTGCTTATACCATTAGTAACAAAAGCAAATGTAGTTGGTGAGTTTGTTATTAGAAATTGCCATACACTAAACTACCCTAGAGATGTATTTTTATTTAAAGAGGCTAGTGGAGGCATTAAGGACTAGTAATTGTGTCTTCAGCTCTTCAGCATAGCCTAGGTGCAGAAAATTTGATCGGTGCTTTGAAAACAGACTGTTAGTCTTTCAGGAAATGATCAGGAGACAGATTGCTCAAATCAATTGGTCTGACACTATGGAGGTTTTATTAGATACCAGTTTGTGGAATGTGTTGAGGAAGCACACTGACTTGAATTTGAATCCAGGTCTACCCCTCTTTGTCTGTTGCACAACTTTGGGCAAATCACTCTACTGCTCTGAGTTTTAGTTTCTTCTAAACTATAAAGTTGCATAATATCTATTTTATAGGTAATGATTAAGTGAGATAATATATGACTTAGTACTGTTGTCAATAATGGACATTTACTTGCTATCCATTTAATAAAATTTAATCACAATAGTTGGGAATTAACCCTTCAAATATTGTTTAAATACTTGCATTCTATGTTTAGAGTCTTTAAAGTACAGAAATATGTTTGTAAAATCTTTGGGAAACCACACTAGAGCCAAAGCAGTGTTTATATGTAAACTGATGGATTTGGTAAGGATCAAGAGACACTGTGGTTTTGAACAGATGTGGATCCTAACTCCTCCACTTGACGTAGTGGATTGTTGTCTTTGGGCTAATCATCTTACCTTCTAAAGCTCAGTATTCTTATCTGTAAAATGAGGAAAACTTTATAGGATTGTTTTGAGAATTAAAGGACTTAAACCATAGCAACTACTCACTGAAGTACATGGTGCATGTGCACAGTAATTTTAGTTATTCTTGTTAGTCCATAGATAGTCTTTTCAACATGGCCTTGAGTAGTAGAGTGAAATACAGTTTGGATTTTTTTAATGTAATGGTTAAGGTTGGAATTTTGAGATTAAATCGTTTTTTCATTTGTATAATACTTATCTAGGTGACTTACATTAAGATAAAACACTAAAATATTTGGAATCTCTTGTCAAAACAGCACTTTATATTTTGTAAAAACAGGTTTTTACATTGAATCTGCTATGGTTTGACTGTTTGTGTCCCCTCAAAATTCATTTGTTGATACTCTAACCCCTAGGGAGACGGTATTAAGAGGTGAGCTCCACCTTCCCTGAATGGGATTAGTGCTCTTATTTAAAAAAGCGCAAGAGAGGGTCCCTTTCCCCTTCTGCCATATGAGGTGTAGCAAAAAGTTGGCTGTCTGAGCCAAAAAGCCAGATTCTCAGTGGACACAGAATCTGCCTATAACTTGGTCTTGGACTTCACAATCTCTAAAACTGTGAGAAATAAATTTCTGTTGTTTATAAGCCACCCAGTTCATGGTATTGTGTTATAGCAGTCTGAGTGGACCAATACCACCTTTATTTTTTTTGTTACCCCTTGTTCTGTACTTTTAATCCAGTCTTTGTTCATGCATCTCCTTTCCCTCCTGCTTCACTTCCTGAATGTAGAGTGACCCAAGGGAGAAGCCGGGAGGACAGGAAGAAGCACAGATTGTACCTGACGTCAGTAGATAGCTTTATCACGATCAGGTGTAAATGGATTTGTGACTACTTTTTGAAGTTTTACCAGTGGAATAATTTTTATTGCTTTTGTTCACTGTTGTAGAATATGGTGAGGAAATTTTAAAGGAAAACTCTACTTTTTTCAGCAACTTTGAGTAAATTTTTTCAGAGCCATAATTTGTTTAATAACTTTTCAAGATGACTGCTAATAAAAGATCAGTAATTAAATAGTTACCATACATCTTAGGTATGTTATAAAGAATAGAGTCAAGTTTATTTCCTCTATTTTGAGCCCATTATGACTCAAAAGGGGTCATATAAAAAGGGTAAGTTATATAATATCATGGGGATTTTACACTTATGGAAATTTTCCAAATTTATAAGATATTTAGGAGGAGGCAGTGTGGTTTGTTGGTTGTCATACTGAGAAGTTGAGTTTGAGTTTACGGTATTCATAGTTTTGCTTTGTTACTGACTAGAGGTTTGGCTTCAAGTTACAAATCAAACCCTGATGACTCTTCACCCTTTGACTCAAACCATCACTGAGGTCAGCCCCCCCACCCCTTCCCATTTAGGATTACCTCAGGGATAAAGGGGAACATCCCAGATCATTGAGGTTATCTGTCCCCCAACTGCCTTGTAGTGTGTGTATACACACAAAGGAAGCATAATTATTTATATTTAAGTCATCATGTCCTGCTATTATTTGGCTGTGAGGCCTCCCTTCTTCCTACCTAACTTTCTCTCTCTCTTCTTCCCTTTCCTTTGGTTGAGTACTAATAGTTCTGCAGACCCTGCTTAGGCAGGCACATAGTGATTTTTAGAGCATAATTTTACTGTTTAAGTTATTTTAAAACTTTATATTTGGATTGCCTTTGCTTTAGTCATATATTTATTTTCATTTTTTATTTAAGACCAAACACATTGTTTATAAGATTATTCCTATAAGAAAATAGGACTCATTTTATTGTCACATGACATGTTCTCTAGGCATACAGTATAAAAAAGGGAAAATACCTGATAGCCATCTTTATTTTAATGTGACATATAAAGAGACTTTACTAAACTACATAATGAAGGGACATATCATCATGTAAGGGATATATCAGTTCACCATCCAACAGGAAGTTTAGAGTACAGGTGTTTAGTTGATTGCCATGCTGATGTTACTGAGAACCTACATGGGTAGTTTTCACTTTCCTGCTCTGCCATCTTTAGTGTTTTGGCAGTCACTCTTTGTGGTTGCAGCAGGGCCATTTTTCCCATGCTACTTTTTTTTTTTCAATAAGGAAAACATTTCCTACCATACTTTATTGGCCATAATTGTATCATATGCCTGTGCGTAAACCAAATTGGCAGAGTAAACATTACTTGATCTAGTGGCTTTGACCACTAGTCAAGATTCACGCACCTCCTAAGAGGAAAAGGGTGAATGTTAACTGCCAGCAAATGAGAGAAGGCAAGGTGTGTTTGTGCAAGGGCTAGCACAGTGTCTGTCACAGCTGGGGAAGATCACAGTTTGTTAGTTTCTACAAATTTTTTAATGAGATCGCAAAATGTAGGCAGTCATGCCATGATTTATTCACTGTATTTTTGAGTTCTTAGTGAATTCCACTTACTGAGGATAGAGCAGTGAACAAAAGTGAAAAAATGTTGCCCCCTGTGTAGCTTATATTTTATTGGTGAGGTAGAAAAACAATATAAAGGTGTTCAGTTATATGGTATATTATGACAAGTGCTAAATACAGTTTGAATCAGAGGGGAAGGTGGAAGGTCTGGGTGAAGGGAAATTGCATGCAAATTTAGATTATATGTCCAGGGAAGGATGCCTTGACTAAAGGCAGAAGTAGTGATACAGTTGTCTGGGGAGAAGTGTATTATAGTCCGAGGCCTGTGGACAGAGTAGGGTGCATGAAGGGGAGTCACAGGAAGTGAGGTCAGAGTAGGGAGCTACTAGGCAGTTTTGAGCAGAGGGCTGACCGAGTATAACATTTTCAGAATCACTTTGGTTGTTATGTTAAAAATGGAAGTAAGGAAAGCAGGAGGGAAAAATTGCATATTAAATATATATTCTTTGAATCAATGTGTCATTTTTAAAGCCCCAAACCTTGTTCAAGATATCCATACCTATACACCAAAAGGTTGCAGGTTCAATTCTTGGTCACAGCAAATTCCCAGGTTGTGGTTCAGTCCCTGGTGGGGGCATGCATGTGACAACCATTCGATGTTTTTCACATCAATGTTTTTCTCTCTTTCTCTGTTTCTTTTGCTCTTCCCCTATACTTCTCTCCTTCTCCTTCCACTCTCTCTCTCTAAAACCAATAATCGTATCCTCGGGTAAGGGTTAAAAAAAAGAAAAAGAAATACATAACAAGGATGGATGGTGTAGGTTTAGTTCATGTCCATTTCCAAGACCATGTGACATGATCTTTCTGTAGGGCATGTGTTGTTGACAACTACCGTAAATTTCTTCACCTCAACTTCTTCAGTGTTGTGAAGCCTGTAGTTAATGCTCAAGCATATCATTCAGTAGCAATCTAAGCCAAGAGAAAGAATCACTACAATATATCTTATGTGATACATAGGTATATATGATGAGTCTGTTCAGAAAGTATCCAGCCATGTACTATGAAAAATAGAGGCATTTATTGAAGAAGATACAAGATACAGGAAACACTGTACATTGAACAATGATGCTTCAGTCCCCTTCAAAGTAGGTACCTTGGGACCTCACACAGGTCTCCCAGTGTCTCTTCTACTGTTCAAAACACTCTGCAAAATCGATTCTTAGAATCAACATCAGCTGCCCCATTGTATTTTCCTGAATCTCATTTATGGTCTGAAAGCTCTTCTATTTCAAATGTAATTTTAGTTTTGTGTAAAGCCAGAAGTCACAGGGTGCCAAATCTGGGCTGTAGTGGGGCTGAGTCGCCTGAGTGATTTGATGTTTTGCCAAAACATCTCTGAAGGAGATGAGATGTGTGAGCATGGGTGTTGTCATGATGAAGAAGCCAATCACCAGTTGCCCATAGCTGTGGCCATTTCATCATATTGCATCTCTTAACCAATGAAGAACATTGGGTAGTACTACTTATTAATTGTTTGGCCTGGAGGGGTATACTCACGATGGACAACACCTTCCCAATAAAAAACACAGTTAACATGGTCTTGATCTTGGTGAGACTTTGCCACGCCCTCTTTGGGCCTGGAGAACCTGGCACCTTCCATTGGGACTACTGGGCCTTCCTTTCCAGATCATAGCTATAAATCCAAATTCATCTCCGGTTATGACCTCCTTAAAGAAATTTAGTTCATTGGTAGCTATTTGAATCAAGTATCAGCAACTGCAGCACGAGGATGCAAAACAAATTTTGCCATGACACGTTTCATGCCAAGATCCTGCATCAAAATCTAGAACACAGTATTTGGAACCACCAGATCAGCTTCTAGTTCTAGCACTGTCCGTCGCTGATCTTTGTTGATCAGCATTCAACATTCTCAGGTGTTCTGCTTGTTGCAGGCCTTCCAGAACATGGATCCCTTTCAAAAGATTCTTGACCATCTTTGAAGCATTTGTGCCACACTTTTATTTGTGCTGCACTTATTGCATCATCTGCAAAAGCCTTCTGAATCATCTGAATAGTTTTTGTGAAAGAATGTTCAAGCTTAATGCAAAATTTGGCGCAGATTCATTGCTCTACTCACTCAGTTATTTTGAATGAGACAGCCACACAGTACACGTGCTCTCTCAGCAGTCTGCTGCCCCCATTGACTAGTGCAGAGAACACATGTGCCTTCCAGTCCACTCTCCATGGCTGCCAAGTTATAGTGATGTCGCAGAAACCATTCTAGTTATATTAACAATGGCTGGACTTTTTCAAGACAGACCTTGTATATATAAATACATAATCAGGATGAGTGGCTTTCCTCTTGAAGAGGAATTAGTCTAAGGTACCTTTTAGTCAGATTATTGCACTTGTTTTTATTTAACAAGGATACAACACATAGCTAAGATTTTCAGTGTGTAGTGTACACATAAAATGCTGAGAACACCTCATAAAGTACCTTTCATATTATAGGTACTCAAATATTTAGATAAAAAAAATTTGATTTAGAACATCATTAACATTTCTAACTTAGAATTTTTAAACTATTATCTTGCATGAAGTAGGTATTGCTTGATAATATGTGCCCTACCTATAATGCAAAGTTATTGAGAAAATTGAATTATAATTGTTTTTTCATATAAAAGTACTATTAAATATATGTAAAATTATTTATCGGGCAAATAAATTTTGCTTTTTAAAATGGATTAGGCTTTTCTCATTACACTTTTGCAAGTCAGGGTAAATATATGACTGATGGCCTCTATGACCAATGAGGGGTAACGTTTTTATTTAGTGGAGAAATACTGTTTGTTCAGAACATGAGTTTATTGAGTTACTTCAGTTTGCCTGTTTCTCCTGTTAAGTAATTTTTGCCAAATGACTGTCTCCCATGAGAGAGGTCTGCAAATTTGCAATAATTAAGGAAGCATTTATGCTAGTTTTATTTGAGACCAGATTGATAGTAGATATGAATTAGCCTCATTCTTTGATTGACCAAGCTGTAAGTTTTTATCTATAAGTCTGCTTCAAGTTCTTTGGGGTGTATCTCTATGTACTCCTTTATTTTTATTTTTTAAAAAGTAGAGTTAGGAAAATCTTTTGCCTGACAATTAGCATTTGTTCATGTGTGCAAATTATTCCCTAAACATGTTATTGTCAAACTCTAATTTGCTTCAAGATAGCAGCTTATATTTTATTATAAAACAGTAATATATTTAAATTATTGGAGCACAATATTAAAATGATCTCCCAAGAACCCACCAACCCACATGGAAGCAGAACTCTATGCAGACGGTGTGTGTGCCTCTCCTTGACTGGGCCTTTGCCCGTGCTGCCCTCCCAGACCCCTTACACTTCAGTTTTGTGTTATTTACTTTCTTTTTAGTGATACTGATTTTATCATGTGGGTCTTTAAATAATATGCTGTTTAATTTTACATTTTAAGTTTGTAAAAATTTTAGATTCTGTAAGTAGTCTGAGACTTGCGTTTTAAATTTTTTTTATTTATTTATATCGTATGTAGTTGTAGTTAATCTACCTCACTGCTGAGTAATATTCCACTGTATGAATTTATTTATTCTATTGGTAGATAGCTGGGTTAGTATTGTATTACTTGTTTTATTTCCTTTTGATGTAGCTCTGTTGATGCATTGGTACAAATACCTATGTATGCATGTGTGCATGCGTGTATAGCTACTTTATATTCAGGGTAGGGCAAAAGTAGGTATACAGTTCATATGAAAACTAATACAATAATTAACAAATAATAATACAAGAATAAACTCTGTGTTTTACATATTCACAAACTATAAACCTACTTTTATCCCATACTTTAACAAGCATTGCTAATGTTAGTGTTCTTTTACATGTGTTCTGGTGCACATGTGTAGGGCTCCAGGAAATACATCTAAGAGTAGAAGTGTAGAGAATGTTCAGTTGTATGAGATAATGCCAAATTATTTTCCAAAGTCATTGTATGAATTTACATTCATACATTTCTAATAATATCTCAGAAGCTCATATTGAGCCATTATCATTGGCAAAACATGGAAGTGCCAGGCTTCCTAAGTTTTCTTGATGTAGTGGCTACAAAATGCTGTCTTACTGTGGTCTTAATTTGTTTTTTCGTTATTGTTAGTGAGGTTAAACATCTTCTCATGTGATTACTCACCAGTGGTATTATTCTTTCACAAAATGCTTGTGTATGTCTTTGTCTGTTATGTACCTAAAACTACACATTAAATGAATTCATTTTTATATTTTTAAGTTTTTAAATAACAACACACAGAAAAGTTGCAAGCATGATAAAGAGTAAATTTTCCTTCAAAGATTTGATTTGATGCCCCATCACCTCTGAATAAACAAGTGTATATTTTCTGCAAACAAGGACATTGTCCTATAAACCACAATAAAAACATCAAAATAAGGAAATTAACATTGATGCATTACTACCATCTAATCTTCAGATCTCATTCAGTTTTCACAAGTCATCCCAGTAATGTCCTTTGTAGCACAGTGATCCAGTTTAAAATCACACCTTGCGTTTACTTGCCAACGTCTTTTCATTCACCTTCTGTGTGGAACAGTTCTTCAGTCTTTCTTTGTTTGACTTTCAAGACATTGGCACTTTTCAAGACTTATATAGGCCAATTATTTTGTAGAATGTCTCTTTCTTTTGGGGTGTCTGCTGTTTCCTAATGATTAAATGCAAGTTATGAATATTTATTTGGCACTAATATCACCAGTGTTGTAGTGCGCCTTCTCTTTGTATCTTATCAGGTGCCACACAGCTTTCATTTTGATACATTTCTGTTTGCCATTCACTTGGATTACTTGATTAAGACGGAATCTGCCACGTTTCTCTACTGTGAAATTGCTTACATCTCTTCTGTGTTTTATGTGGAGGTACTTTAAAATTATGTAAATATCCCCTTCCTGCTCAAACTGTCATTTCATTAATTTATTTGTACCAGTATGAGTTTACAATTCAGTATTTTACTCAGAGAACTGTAATCGATTACTGTTGTTACTTGTTTTGATGCTCTTCTTCCCTTGGCTTAGCCACTGGAGTTCCTTTCAAGTTGGCTTCTGTGTTCTTTTGACCTATTATTCATCAGTCATATTGCTACCTCCATTTTTGTTCCCACACTGTAAAGTTACATCACATTTTCTCCCTTTTTGTGTCTCTTCTCTCATGGTAAGAAACCGGGCTATCATTAACCTGATTTTTTTTTTTATTTACTTGATTAGTCTCACTGTATGTAATCAATCTGCCATATCTATTATACCTCCTCCCCTCTAAGTTCTATTGGAGCTTCAAAGACCCTTCATGTGGAAGCCCTCCTCACCCTCCTCGGATACCTACATTGTACAGCATGGTGCATCTTTTTATGGGCACCCTCTTCTCCCTGTTCAGGCTTTGGCAGCCGTTGTTGGACCACTGCTATGCAAAGTCGTGCTCCACCACACACCCCGCCTCATTCTGCCTGGGCGGCTAACACCCCTTATCAGGGATAATCTCTGACCATTTTACCCATTTTTAATATAAATGTTACAGGATACACACAAATAGCACACGTTTCAGATACCAAAATTTTTTCTTGCAGTGTGCTTTGTGATGTTATAATTAATTTTTTCACCTTTCTTTGTTGTACTAGTTGATGAGCGGAAGTTTTTAATTAAAATGTAATTGAATTTATTCATTGTATTCTTTATAGTTAGGCCTTCCCATGTCTTAAGAAAACTTTTCCTATTCTCAATGTACAACAGTATTGTTATACTTTACTTAAAAAAGAAACTAAAGATTTACATCTCTGCCTAAAACTTTAATCCCTCTGAAACTTATTTCATATATGATACAATAGAGATTCCATTTTTTGTCTTCAAATGAATAACCAATTGTTCCAGCACTATTGGACTACTCTTCCTTTCATCAGTGATCTGCGGTAAGCTATTGTCAGATACCACTTTTCATGTGTGTGAAGGTCTTTTTCTGGCCAGCAGTCTGTCTTTTTTTCAGGAACACACTAACTTCCTTGGTGCAGCTTTGTAACAAGTCTCAGTCTCGACAGGCCAAGCTCCCTCATGTCTTCTGGTTTCTGGCTGCATGATTTGTCTGCTAGGGGATTTTTATTCCATTATAACTTTTAGAATCAACTTACAAACTTTGTGGATTTTGATTGGCTTTACTACATTAAGTACTGGTTTAATTTGAGGAGAATTTTCATTTTATGATATTCAGTCTTTCTGTCATGAACATAGTATGTCATCCCACTTATTTGGGTTGCATTTAATGTCTTTCAGTATTTTTTCTGTATAGAATTTGCAGGTTACTTTTATTCTTTATGTATATTTTATTGTTGGATATTTTTAAAGTGTTGTTTTCTCTTTGTTCCTTGTATATAAAAATAATTGATTTTAAAGTTATTGGGGGAATAAATGGTAATGGAAAAAATACAATAAAAAATAAACTATAGAAAAAAAGATATTGGAATTACATAGTGATTCTGTGCTGGTATACAAAAAGATATCAAATCAATAGAATAGAGCCCAGACAAAGATAGCATTTAGATTAGTAAAAAAAGAATGAACCATTCAGTAAAAGATATTAAAACAATTAAATCTTCATATAGGGGAAAACAGTCAACCACATTTTTTTAAAAAGTTGATTTTAAGTGATTTATATTTAGCCACAATAATTGAATAAATATAAGCCCATTCATGTAAATGTGAGATATGCTCAAGAGCAAATAAATAAGAAGTCCAGGTTTTTACCATAAAATTATTTTGATATTTTAATAAGTACAAGGTAAAAAGTTATCTTTTTTACAGCTTTATTCAGATAGACTTCACATACAACAAAATTCACCCATTTAAAAAGCATTATAGTCGTGTAGGTGTGCACCCATCACCACCTAATTTTGAACATGTTTTATGACCTAACAAAGAACCTCATACCCGTTAGCACTCCATTCCCACCCCATCCTCCCCGACTCATGGCTCTAGGCAGCTATCTTACTAAGTTTGCTTTCTGTCTCTGAACTCGCCAGTTCTAGATATTTCACATACGGTAAATGGAATTATATAATGTGTGTGTGTGTGTGTGTGTGTGTGTGTAACTGGTTTCCTTCATTTAGCATAATAATTTTTAAGGTTCATCCGAGTTGCAGCATGTATCAGTACTTCACTCCTTTTTATGGTTAAATAATAATATTCCATTGTGTTGCATATATCACATTTTGTTTATCCATTTATCAGTCAATGGACACGTAGGTTTTTGCAGTTTTGGCCATTATGAGCATGCATCAACATATATTTTCATGTGAATGTTAAGTTTCCATTTCCCTTCTCTTTATACCTAGGAGTAAGAATTCCTGGTTCAAGTGACAACTCTTCATTTAACTTTTTAAGGTACTGCCAAATTGTTTTCTTTAGTGATTGTACCACTTTACATTTCTACCAGCAGTGTGAGAGAGGTGAATAATCATCTTAAATCTATTTTTGCATTCTCCATAAAATAGTTGTTATGTATCTGGTTTATCTTAAATTATGATTATTTTAAATAATGAGAGAAATGACAACTTATTTCATATCAGATTCATTTTAAAACAACTTATGATTCTGCATTGAGCATCTTTTTTATTTTTCACAGTCTTGTTGAGGTGTAATTTATATACTGTACAATTCACCCATTTTAAGTACTTAGTATGACGATTTTGAGTCAGCTTATCTGGATGTGCAGCCACCACCACAGTCCAGTGTTAGAACATTCTCATCTCTCTAAAGAATTCTTTTGTGCTCTTTGCAGTCAATTTCTGTTCTCTTCTGTCCTTGGAGTTGGTCTGCTTTCTTTCCCTGTAAGGTTGGCTTTTCTAGACATTTTATATATAAATGGAATCAGACAAATAATTTGTGTCTAGCTTCTGTCACTAAGATTCATTCTTGTTGCCTGCATTTTTAGTTCATTACTTTTTTCTTTTTTGTTAACCACGTTATGTTTATCCCTTTATCACTGATGGATATTTGGGTTCTTCCTAGTTTTGGGCGGTTATGATTGATGCCGCTATGATCATTTGTTTTCATTTCTTTTGGTTAGATACCCAGGAGTGAAATTGCTAGGTTATATGGTTAAGTGTATGTTTAACATTTTAAGAAACTGCCATACTGTTTTCCAAAGTGGAAAATATATAAGGGTTTCAGTTTCTCCTTGTCTTCCCCAACCTTTGAATTGTTTAATCTTTTTAAAAATGTTTATCTGTTTTAATGGTAGTGTAGTGAAATCTCATTATGGTTTTATTTGCATTTCTGTTAATAGGTAATGACATCCTTTTTGTATGGTATGGCTAAGCATTTAGATATCTTTGGTGAAATGTCTTTAAATCTTTCCACCCACTTTTATTTATTTATTTTTATTTTTTTAGTTCTAAAGTTTTAGTATCCTGGGTACCTTTTCTTTGTCATGTATGTGATTTGCAAGCCTTTCCTCTCATTCTGGGGCTTGTCTTTTATCTAAATAATGTCTTTTGAAGAAGTCAATGAAGTCAATTTTTTAAAAATAATAAACTGCATTTTGTTGTTCATATTTAAGAAATCTTTCCCTAACCTAAGGTCACAAGGTTTTGTTTTCTTTTCCTGTGCCTTCTTCTAAAAGTTTTATAGTTTCACTTCTTACAATTCAAACTAATAGCCATTTTTAGTTATTTTTCTATATTGTGAGAGAATGGTTTACATTTATTTATCTATTTATCTATTGATTTATTTTTTATGTGAATATACAGTTATTCCAGGACCACTTACTGAAAACACTGTTCTTTAACCCATTGAATTGTCATGACACATTTGTTAAAACTCAAATAACCATGAATGTGAGGGCTTATCCTGGGTTCTCTGTGCTGTTTCATTAGCTATATGTCAGTATCACATTCTGTTAGTTATTATAGCTTTATAGTAAGTTTTGGCATTAGGTAGTTTAAGTCCTGTAACTTTAATCTTCTTTTTCAAAACTCTTTTGGGTATTCTAAGGCTTTATACTTTTATATGTATCTTAGGATCAGTTTCTACAAAACAAAAGCACAATGAGATTTTGATAGGTCAGTTTGGGAGAACTGCTACCTTTACAATATTGAATCTTCCAGGCCATGAACATGGAATGTATCTTTATTTAGATCTTCTTTAATTTCTTTTAACAGTGTTTTATAGATTTCAGTATGGGTTTTACACTTTTCTTAAATTTACCCTTAAGTCTTATTTTTTTTGTTACTATTATGAGTAAATTCTTTTCATTTTTATTTTTGTACTATTTTAGTATATAGAAATAGTTCATTTTTGTATATGGGTTTTGTATTCTTCAACTCTTCTAAATTTTCTTATTAATTTTTGTAGCTTTTTTGTAGATTCCTTAGAATTACCTACATTCAAGATAATGTTGCCTGCAAATAAAGACAGTTATAACTTCTTTTTCTTTTTTTATTACATTTATTGGGGTGACATTTGTTTAATAAGATTATATAGGTTTCAAATGTACATTTTTATGATGTATGATCTGTATATTGCATTGTGTGCCCATCACCCAAAGTCACATCATTTTCCGTGACAATATATTTGATTCCTTTACCCTTTACTAACCCTGGGAACCCCCCTTCTCTCTGCTAACCAACAGACTGTTGTCCACGTCTGAGTTTTTGCTTGTTTTCCTCGTTTGTTCATTTGTTGCTTTCAGTTTTATAGCACACATATGAGTGAAATCACATGGTTCTTTTTCTCTTTGATTTACTTCACTAAGCATGATATTCTCAGGGTCTACCCATGTTGTCACAAATGCATATTTTATCTTTTCTTATAGCTGAGTAGTATTCCATTGTATGTATGTACCACATATTTTTTTATACAATCATTTATTGAAGGATACCAGTTGTTGGTGCAGTGAATGTGGAGGGCACATGTCTTTGTGAATAAATGTTTTCAGATTTTTTGAGTATATAGCCAGAAGTAGGGTGGGCCATATGGTAACTTTCTATTCATAATATTTTGAGGAACCTCCATACTGTTTTCCATAGTGGCTATACCAGTTTACATTCCCACCAGCAGTAGCAAATAAGGATTTCTTTTCCCCACAACCTCACCAACACTTACTACTTGTCTTGTTGATAACAGACATTCTAACAGGTGTGAAGCGGTATCTCATTGTGGTTCTGATTTGCATTTTGCTAATAGCTAGTAATGGTGAGCATCTTTTCACATACCTGTTGGCTGTTTGTTCAGGTCCTCTTCCCATTTTTTTATTGGATTGTTTGTTTGGTATTGAGTTATACGAGTTCTTCACATACTTTGGATAATAACCCCTTGTGAGATCTGCTGTTTGCAAATATCTTCTCCCATAACTTTTTTCAATATATATGTCTGTATATTTCTTGCCTGATTGCAGTGAGTAGACTCGCCGGTACAGTGTTTTAATAGTAGTACAGCTGGAGTACACATCCTTACCTTTTTTCCAGTATTACTGGGGAAGGCATTCAGTCTTTCACCATTAAGTATGGTGTTAGTCATAAGCACTTACCTCAGAGAGGAAAAGTTCTTTTCACATTGAAACAATAAATTAATGTAATATACCTTATTAATGAATAAAGACTAAGAACCACATGTGTATGTCAGTAGATGCAGATAAAGATATCAAAGACGTAGAAAATAAAATAAAGAGTTTAAACAAATTAAGATGTAGAGAGGAATCTACTTTACATAAAGTGATGAGGAAAATCATCTCTCAGGAAGTGGCATTTAAGCTGACAACCATGAGGCCTAGTCATGCAGCACTTGGGATTGTGCATGTTTTGTTCACTCTGCAGTTCTAACACCTAGCACAGTGCACAGTCCTGAAAATTTGCTTAACAAATGGATAGTTTAGTATCTTGCTTTCTTAACATCATTGTACCATGTTTGTCATTACATATTATTTGAAAACTTGTATTTTAATGATTGCCTAGTATTCCACAGTGTAATTATAACAAAGTTCTTAAAACATTGTCTTATTCACCCTGCCTGGCGTAGCTCAGTGGATTGAGCACGGGCTGCGAACTAAAGTGTCACAGGTTCGATTCCCAGTCAGGGTACGTGCCTGGGTTGCAGGCCATGACCCCCAGCAACTGCACATTGATGTTTCTCTCTCTCTTTCCCCCTCCCTTCCCTCTCTAAAATAAATAAATAAATAAATAAATAATCTTTAAAAAAAACATTGTCTTATTTGTAGACATGCTTCTGTATTCATGATTTAAAGCACATCTGACATACTCAGTTTCATTGACTTGGACTTAAGGCTAGTTTACCTATTCATTAATATAAGACTTTGTGAATATTAATCTGTGAGAGTATTTTATATTATCTTTTCCTAATTTTTATTTAAATTTTTATTTTTTATGTGATCATACATTATGTTCAAAAGGGTTAAAACTGCTTTAATAGACACCAGTGATTAAAACAATTCTAGAATATGGCAAAAATAAGTCATAAATTGTGGGTTCTGGATATTTTTAACTCTTAACACGGAAAATGTATGCTCGAACTTTATGTACCGTTGTTAAGTGTTTTGCACCCCCGGAACTGAGATTGCTGTAGGTGGGTGCAAGTTGAAAAAAGTCAGGGTTTGTGTTCCAGAGAACTGCCAAGGCACCATCTTTATCTCAAGGAAAATATGCCAGAATTTGAATTCTACTTTAAGCTCATACTAGTGTGATTTGGGGTAACCAAAACTTAGTTTTCTCACCTATAAAATGGGGATGTGATAGCAGTCATCTCATAGGGTTGTTTTAAAAGTCATGTATGTGAAGGCCTTGGCAGAGTACCTGACAACATGGCTGGTGTCTCGTAGTCCTGGCATGTTGGGGGGAGTAGTAGCCCTTGTGTTCTCGACGCTTCACCGCCTCGTTAGCAAATACTGACCAGTTCGATGATAACGTTCTTATGAAGATGTTTATATTGTTGAAAGTTGCTCATTTTCTTCACTGACTATGCCTTATTTGAACACTGTTTCTTATTTGCACACAGGCCAAAAAAGATTTAGCCCAAAAGGTAGTACTTTAAAGTACTGTTACAATAGAGCTTTTGACATCAACTTGTAGGTCACTATTTTCAGCATTCATAAATATAGTTATGGGTACTTTCTTTTTTCAACTCTAAAATAAGAGGTAATACCTTTATTTTTCAATTGCAATTGAAAAACTGAACAATTGAATTCTACTTGAATTTCAGTGGTTTAGTAGTTAATGTCAAGAGACCAGATGGGGTTGCCTTCAGTATAACTTCTGAGATTGGGTACTGGAGATTTAGAAAATTCCCCATGTCCCTGGCACATTCTAATAGGAATATTAATGTAATTGCAAATACGGTTATTTGTAAGTTCACATGTAAATCACTGACTTGTAAATTATCAGGAAAAGTGACCACTCCCCACTCCTCTTAGAATTCCTATCAGAATTTATAGTCAAGGCCCAATTTGAGTCCAAAATCTATCAGTTAGGGTCATGACACTTAACCAGCCCTGCTCATTGTCTGTTTTCTTTCTAGAAAGTGGGGTAACGTGTTCTCTGCTCATTGCACTGAGTGACGAAGATCAAATTAGGTCATGTCCATGAAAACACTTTGGAACTGGTCAAGCATGTAGCTTACTAATTATTACTCCTGTTCATCTTGTCAGACCTGCTCTGTTCTCACTACTGTATGGTAGGGTGTTGATGTGGGGTGACATGGTAGCCCAGAAATCTGTTATGTACCACCACTTAGGGGTGCTTCTTTTATACGTGCACTGAGGTATGGACAGTTGATAGACTGCTGCTAGTTTCATCCTTTATTTCGTTACATGTTTATTGTAAAGAAACTAGAAAAGTCAGTAAAAAGGAAAAATTAAAATTACCATTAAATGTAGAAATAATTGCTATAAATTCAGTTTTACTGGACATAATGTTCTTTTCCTGTTTTTATCACTTAATATGTAACAAGTTACATGGAATGATTTACTATAATATATTTTAGTGGACACATTAGTATCCCACTATAACTTATTTAACTAGTTCCAAACTTTTTATTTTGCCATTTAATGGCTATTTTGAACTTTTTACACTAGAAATAATGTATATGATGACATTCTTATGGCTAAATATTTATACATATCCTCATTTTTTTCCACTAGGATAAATCCCAGTCTTGAAAATGCTACATAAAGGGGCATATAACATTTTAAGAAATTTGATTTTTTTCCTGGCTGGCATAGCTCAGTGGATTGAGTGTGGGCTGCAAACCAAAGTGTCGCAGGTTCGATTCCCAGCCAGGGTACATGCCTGGGTTGGAGGCCATAACCCCCAGCAACCGTACATTGATGTTTCTCTCCCTCCCTTCCCTCTCTAAAAATAAATAAATAAAATCTTAAAAAAAAGAAATTTGATTTTTTTAAAGCTTCATTGAGGTGTCATTGACATGTAATAAACTGCACTTATTTAGAGTTTGATAAGTTTTGACATATGTATATGTACCTGTGAACCATCACAATAATTAAGATAATGCCCTTTCATCCCCACTCCCTTCCCTTCCCTTCTCCCTTCTCCATCCTCACACAACCTCTGTTCTGGTTTCTCTCCCTGTAGATTGATTTGCATTTTCTAAATTTTATGCAAATAGAGTAACTATTGTGTTTCTTTTTGTCTGGCTTTGTGCATTCAGCATAATTACTTTTGAAATTCATCCATGTTGTTTATATCAATGGTGTATCCCTTTTTGTTTCTGAGCAGTAAATATTCCATTGTATGGACATACCATAATTCATTCACCTAGTGATAGGCATTTGAATTGTTTTTCATTTTTGGCTATTAAAAATAAAGTTGCTTCTGTGGACATAAGGCACTTGATATACACTATAAATTTTGTGCTGAAGAAGTTACATAGGCAGTATTTTCAAACAGAAAAAGCTTGATATGAAAGAAACTTTAGTTACTGCTTTTTCTCTCATTTTTTTGAACTGTATTTTGGGGAGGATTTAGAATTTTTAGATTTAATTTCATTTACTTAATTTGACAGAAATTTGAAATTAACAAAGATTAGTAAGTATATCTTAGCAACTATAAACCTGTTTTGTAATTTGTTTTCTTGAAGCACCTACTGTTGTCAAGTTAATGTATTGTTTAGAAAGCAAATATCTGTTCCTTTTAATGAACAGTTTATACCTCATAAACACTCTGTATTTCTCTGTCAAATGACTACTTCAACATTGGAATTGATCGAGAAAAGGTACCAGGAACACTTTACAAAACTTTACAGAACATATTCCAGAATCTGGTTTGGAATAAATGACAAACTATCTTTTTCTCCTCTTAACATGTACCCTAGACTGGAGGAGGAGCAGGAATCTGAAGACTCCAGATGACATCAGAGTTACTTTTCAACAGCCTTCTCAGTTTTCTTTCTCTGAAAGCAGAGGCTCAAACCTTGGGCAACAGACGGTGAGAATATTTTTCCTGAGTTATTAAGGTTTAATCATTGTGATTTTAATATATTTTAGGCAATCTTAGAAAAGATTACAAAGTTATAAATTAGTTTATACTCACCAGCTTTGTATTCTCTGATTTATCTGTGCAAATTATTTCACTAGACAATGTTTTTTAAAGAGTGAGTGAGATACAATTCTATAGTTAAGAAGCTTATAGGGCAAGGATAAGTGTAGATAAATAAATTTAATAAAAGAGTAGAAACAGGTTAAATGCTAAAAATATTCTTGAGAATTCAGAAGTGTATATTACTCCTGAAGAGAAGATTGGGAATGTTGAAATAGTATTTGTGTTTGTGACACTTAATTTGTTTTTACCAAAAACCAGAGAAAAATAGATAGTTGATGCAAAACCTGAAATAGCAATTTGATTTCAAATAAAAAGTTAATTATTGTTTTAAAGAAAAATAGAATCATGTTTGGTTGTTGGTTTATTATAGTCTTAAGTCATTGATTACTTTTTGAATTATATAAAACGGTTACTTTCTTACAAGACAAATAGTATATTAGCATTGCTGAGAAATTTTAAAATAATCTGATTAACACAAGTAGGTAGGCAATACAACAGAGGACTGAGTGGTTAATTCTATTTGGATTAACACTCTTGTTATCTAGGATAGCTACAGCCTATAATGAATTTGTCATATCTTAAGCTCTTGAACTTTATGCTGCTTTTGCCAGGGCAGAAGCCATCCAAGTAAACTGGGAAAAGATACAGTGATTGATTATTGTACTCACCATTAGTCGTGAAGAGTTTACTTTAATTTGCTAACTGAAACATCTGGTCAGAAGAGAGATAGATATCAGATAAAATATCCTAAACTTCACAGTGTTGTAATGGACCATGATGTTTCAAAAGGAGAGTTGGCAGATGGGGTTTTTTTGTTTGTTTGTTTCTTACTGTAGCCACAGTGTGGTTGGCACAGTGGTAATACTCCTTTTTTCTGTACTATTCTGATTATATTCAGAACACCTAGTGATAAAGTTTTTACTATAATCATTCTTCTTTTAATATTTTAATCACTCTGATTATCCTTTCTTGTAAGTTAGGCAAGAAAATCTTTAAAAACGTATTTATTAAGTAAAGACAAACTATTTGATTTTTTTAATTATAAAATTAATTTGGTTTCTAGTCATTCTTCACATATTCATGTATTACTTTATTTTCTAAATTGAGATTTTAAAATTAGTCATTTTTTGTAAATATGTAAATAGCATTATTTCATTCCATAATAGTTACGTGTTTATGACTATTTGATAGACCAAAATCTACTCTTATATTTGATGAAACAATTGATATTGAACCCCAGTTTTCAACTTTTAATTTTGTTAAAATGAAAAGTATAACCACACATACTTTTGTTACCTGCACAAATAATTAGTTTTTGTGTTCTTAATTTGTTAGCACCTTTGTTTTACCAAGTAACCAGTGACTGTAAATAAATTGTAGATAGCCAGCTGGTAAATATACATAACAATAAGTTATCCTTGAAAAATGAACAAATTTAGATCTTTCTCCCAGATAGAAAAGAAGATACAATATTGAGAAGGTATAGTGGACAACTTTGAAAGCATGTAAAAATGAATTATTAGTGATTATATTATTTACATGTGTTTAAAAATATTTTAAGATTTTTAAAAGTGTATGTTTTCTAAAAATGTGTTTGGTTAAACAGTTTTTTCCTTTGAGGAATCCATGGTCACATAAGTTTGGAGAAGTTGAATCATGTGATATATCCTTCATTAGGCTTTTCATCAGCCAGGAGACCATCAGTCTCCAAAGAAATCTTGTCTGTATATCTCAGGGGGCTAGTATTCAATAGAATCTGGTTGAAACTCTGAACTAATGTATTTCATGAGGTTTTACTCTAGTTTGTCATACAACTGCACTCTGAAAGTAGTCACATTATATATTTAAATATAGTCATGTTTATCTGAATTAGAGGCCCAAGAGGATGATTAGGAAAAAAGGACAAGATCTGATGAAATGAATATTGCATACCATGGAAAGCATGAAGTGTTTTTAAAGCTTCTTAGTGTCTTAGGCCAGATTTTCCTTACTCATTTGTTAGCTCCCCTTTTGAAGAAATAGTCATCCCATAATACTCACAAAATAAAATCACCCTTCATTGTATTTTATAGGACCCCATATACTTTCTGCACTGTTTATCTCAGAATGTAACATTCATTAGCTAATTTGGATAAATATTGATAATACAAAGAATGGTGAATAACTCTGAATAACTCCGGTGGAATTAGGTAACTGAGTGTAAATCAGTTTAGCTTAAATACTTGAATATACTCATTTTCTCACTAAATGGAGTTTTTTATTGTTTTAGCTCATGATTTCTCACTGGGAAGAGTTCTTTTATTGTATATTTTTTCTAGTTCAATTAAACTGTTATGACTATTTCAACAGATGTCTTAAGAGTGAAAACTTTTATGTCAGAGATAGAAGTATATATATGAAAAGACAAAACTGGCAGTGACTCCACTGGTTCTGACAAATTGGTTTAGCAGGTTGGTGGAGTAAGGCTAGTATCATCTACATGGAATGCCTTCCCCAAACTTTATAAACACTCCTCAAAATAATGTTTTTAATTTAAGAAATAACACTTTGAAAGTGAGTTTAAACTACACAAAGTTTTCATTGAGAACCTCATGGTACTAGTGAAACAATCCAGATCTATCAAGAATCTTGGTAAATCATTTTAGTTAGAGTTAATTGCTATAAACTAACTTGCCTATTTCATTGATGTTCCCTTGTTTCATGGACAACATCGGCAAGAAACTTTGGATGCTTGGCTCAAATAATCATTGTTAATTTCTAGCATTGTTCCCAAGCACTCTTTAATTCTCTTTCCCATCACTGGCATCTTGGTTCAGAGTTCATTTCTAATCTGGAGTATTTGTGCTGCTAAGCCTCTTTACTATGTCCTCGCCCCATTCTCTCATAGACACCAGATTTTTCTAAAACTCCAACTTGCTAGTGTTACTTTTCTAATCAGAATAACTCAGCAATTTCAATAGCATAATGACCCTCAAAAAGTAATAGGCCTTTCTTAATCAACCCTAATTTACTGTTATAGTGGGAAACATTAATATAATTAACATTATTCTAAATTTGGTGTTTTTAAATAATTGATTTTTCTTAAGTGTTTTAATTAATTAATGTCTTAATTGATATAACTAACATCATTTTGGTGGGGGGAGGGGAGAATTCCCCACTATACTAAGCCTCCATGTCAGATCAGGATTTTTCTCTCCATGAAAGGATTCAAATAAAATAATTCAAATAATTTTAAAATGTGTTGATGAAAGTGTCAGTTCCCCTTCTCTTCTTACACAGACCCTTGTCTTTTTTAACTTAAATTAACTGTGCTGCATTTGATATTCTCCTTGATAATCTGCCAGGGTTGCCCTTCAAACATGTGGCCTGTGGTTTGCGTAACAATTAGAGTGATTCTAACAGTAGAGCTTATTATGCATTTTATTTAGATAATTAGAATTTCCCCATTCTGGATTAGAGATGTGCTAGTAATTGTCAAACACCATTTATTTATTTATTTATTTCTGCACCTACTTACAGAAAGATTGTTGACAATACAGTCTATACAGGCTTCTAGCTTAAAGCTTTCATCTCCTGCTGTCACCATTCCTCCACCCTGCCTTCCTGCTGCAGGTGCCCTGAGCTTCTCAGAGTGTCTGTCAGTCATAAAGGACCAGTTTTTGTTTTCATTTTATTTTTTAAATAAATATCTTTTGTTGTATTTTTAAAAGCGCCTATCTACAACAGATTGAAAATTATGAAAAAGAAATATAAATTATAAGTCATATTGAGAATTATAAAAAAGAAATATAAACTATAAGTCCCCATCTTTTATCATTAAACTCAGCAAACATCAAATTACCTTGTCATATTCTATAAAAGTTTCTAATTACTCACAATTTCTGAGGTGTTTTTTTTTTTTTTTTTTTTTTAGTAGATTACTTTAAACTTTCTACAGTGTACTATTGTGTGCTGCTGTGCATGCCTACTGGGGCTGATGTTGCTCCTACTACCTGAGGAATACCTTTTAGCTACTTTTCCAATGGGCAAAGCCTTGATTATTGCTAGGGTCAATTTACATGTCACCTAGGAGGAGTGCCTTCACTAAGAAAAGTGTTCCCTGCCTGTTCGCTTACCTCCTTCCCCAGAATTTGCCCTTCTGTGCCTTTTTCACTTGTTCATGCCTCTTCTTATAGTATCTACTGCATTGATGATCATATTTTTCCTGAGGATTCTGAGCTCACTAAGGGCTAGTTTATCACCTAGTGATCTTTCTGTCTTCAGCTTTTAACACAAGGTGGCTTTTTTCCTTTTTTTTTTTTTTTTTGAACTTATTGGAGTGATACTGGTTACTAAAATTGTATAGGTTTCAGGTGTACAATTTTATAATATATGACCTATATAAGGTCAGCTTTTTTAATAAATATTTGTGGGTTTGTTAATTGTTGTGTTAAATTTAGAGTAGTAGTGACTATACAGATATGGGAGATATTCCATATCCCCTATAGTCATAGCCTACTCATCTTTTTAAAAAGATCTTTTTTTCTTTTGCCTGGAGAGATATCTGCACAGAGGAGCGTATTTGTCTGGCATAGTTAGTTTGAATTTGTGACAATTAAAAACTGGAAATTTTGTGTGTTGCCCAAAATCAATATTGCATTTCTTGATGGTTTATTCCAGGAGACTAACAGCAGTTTTCACTTTCTGGTCTCAGGGCTCTTTTGTATTCTGAAATTATCGAGGACTCAGGAGAGCTCTTGTTTATGGCAACCGTATCAACTACTATTTACCATATTAGAACTTTTAAAGGAAAAAAATTGTAAACACAGGAATGCATAGGGCTGTATTCCATTAGCCACCAGTACAGTGACATACACCATGTAGCCCCTGGACAACTTCACTGCACTTACGAGAGAAAAGGATAAAAGAGGAGATGACAGTTCAGTGTTGTGAAACCAGTCGACCTCGTGTGCCCCCTGCATGGGTCCCGGGGACCTCTGAGGTCTGTGGACCACACTTTGAGGAGAACTGCTTTCAGAAATTTACTCGTCTAATTACCAATAGAATATTAATAATGTTTTAACCCAGCTCATGTGTTTGTGGATTAGTAAATTGTTAGGTTTTTAAAATATCTACACAGCTTATCACATTACCTACTCTTCTATTAATGTCTAGACATAAAATGTGCTGGAACTTGTTGCTGTTGTTGGCTGGGCAGCTATGAGACAGAGATGCTTACTCAAGGAGAAGTCATTTTATTTGTGGATACTTGGTAAGGTCATTTCTCGTTGTGCCCTGTCAGTACCCTGGCTTTCAAGTGCTAGCCCTTTTAATGACTTGTGAACCTCTTTACTTCTCCTGTGATGATTCTTCATACTCCATGGGGCTTGGAGGTCTGCTCATTTTGTTAATGATTTTTCAGAGTGAAGTTTACTTCTTCTGGGGAGCAAGAAGTCCTCCCTTGGAAGTCTTTGCTGCTTCTCTCCTTTGTTTCACCTTCCCCTCCACTTACTTCAACCTGATCCCTGAGGCTGGCTCTCCTTTTCTGGGAGTACAGTCTGCTCTCTGGCAGATAGTTACTTGGCCCTAGTGACTCCTGTTCTTTTTCATTCCCACCCTCTTACCTTGGCTGATACTCTGTTAAATTCTTTCTGAGGTCTTAGCAGGACAGTCAGTCTCTAGAGTATTTGATGACTCTCTTCAAATTGCATGAGTACTGGGTCTTCCCAGAGAGTTCTGGGACTATATTGTGTGTCTGTCAGTGGCATGGGAACGCCAAGATGGCTGCTGGTTCAGACTCTTCATTCACTGACAGCTCAATATTAGTTTTACTCGTCATCTTTGTATTGTGTACTGGTGTCATGGCGTGAGCTGTAATTTAGCAACTTTAGGACCAAATCTGATCAAATCTTGTTTTTTTTTTTAATTTTTAATGCTGTATGTTCTAACATAGTAGGCACTCAGCTAGTGACTGAGTTTATCTTATTCTTATTAGTGTTTGTAGATGAAGATCTTAGCCCCAGCAACCACATTGTGGTTTAAGCCCGACCTCTCTCTTGTAGCCAAGGGAAGTATGCCATCACAGCATTCTGAAGAGGTACATGTTGATGCCTTCCTAAGCAAAATCCTTACCTGATACTTCATGGAAGTTGTTACTTGAAATGTACAAAATTCAAATCTCTAACAATCTGATTCTGACTCTGTTGAATACCTCTATAGAGTTCTTTTGAAACTTTGTACATCATGTCAACTGTTTCACAGTTTCGAGATATAATGATTATGTTTATTATTTTTGATTTAATGAATTTACTAGGGTAAATTTAGGGTATTTAAAATACCCTATTTTATAGCACCATTTTTATTGTACAAACTGCTTTATAAATATTCAAACCAGTCTTCACTGTTTTTCAGTTGTCTTTCTCTTCAACTCTCCTGCCCTTACCTTATTTTGCCTTTTTTCTGCTGTGCACTAAATTGTCTCGGTTTCTTCTGTCTTTCAAAGTCATCAACAATTTTTTTTGTTTTTATTTTTAACATGCATTTAATCATATCATTGCTTGTAAACCTTCTACTGCCTACCCAATAAGGCCAGCTCCTTGGCATAGCCTTGATTCAAAGTCCTTGGTCCCACTTGCATTTCCAGCCTAATCTCTAGTCACATTGGACCATACCCCCTTCCTAGATCGGACTGTCGAACCTGCCTGTGGGTACTACTTCTGCAGCCTACAGTGGCTGCTATTCTCTGCTGTCCTTTCTCATTGTTTGTAACCATCACTGATTACCCTCTAGGGCACATACACACAGGTGCTGAAAACCTAGTTACTGCCCACTCTGTTCCTGGAGCACTTCTAACAGACTTTTTTTTGCATGGTGACTGAATGAGAAATTCATATGTACTGTCACTCTCATATGTTATCTTACTTACTAAGTAGTACTTTTAGTACTTGACTTTTTTCTTGTTCCATTCAGGAAAGCATATCTGAATTCAAGTGAGTGAAAGTATGGTTGTTAGCAGCATAATCTTGAATTTACTTCTTTTTCTAAAAGGGCATAATTTGCAATCTACCAGCCTTTAATGAATTCTTATACCTTACACTAAATAACTTTACAACACTGTTCATGACATATCTTATATCTGCTGATGACAAACTAACATGTAAGAGGTGAGGATACACTGATTTTACAACATTGCATTGCAAGTATTACAGCTATTTGCTCTCCCAGTTTATTTCTCAAGAGCTGTAGCTACTAAATTAAACTTTGAGTGCATTGCCAGGGAATACTCACACTCTTCTGGCATTGATACACCCTCTTTGGGCCCCTGCATTGGAAATAGTACAACACAGGACCAGAACATCATGCTGATTTCTTGTAACAAGACTGAGATCGTTTTATCTTGCTCTACTTAATGTTCACTTTCACTGTTCTGATTCTTTCACCCACTTAACAGTATATCCATCAAGTTAGGAATAAGGCATTGACTAAACATGAGGTACAATTTACCTGTTACAATTTTAGTGAACTATGTAATATGCCTGAAGTTTGTACTTAATAGGCTAAAAGCTATTCTTTAAAAAATTCCAGAGATTGATGTTGATGGAAACATTTCTTTATCTTAACCTATTACTGTTATGCAAATCTTAAAGGTAACAAATAAGAGCTTTAGGATTTACATTCCCTACACTAAAACATGGTCAAGAAAAAAGTCCACCTGATTTCTTTAATAAGCGCAATGGGAGGGTTTAGTTTTGAGGTCGAATAGCGGGCCCCATTTTTTGTGATTGCTTGTTTACATAATTTGTTAGGAAAGAATGCTCCTAGGTAAACTCTCTCTCCAGAATGCTTGTGATTTGTTCTATTCTGCTTGGGAAGGGTTAAGAGGAGACAACATCCTGTCAAAGACCTTGTTTTTAATTTTGCTTCTCTCACTGGCACAGATCCTGCTAGGAGCAGCCCAGATTAGTTCAGAAAACCTTTGAAGAGATTTAAGATGTCCTTCAGCCAGTTTGAAGGTTTTTGTCTTGCAAATCCAGTACAAGGGCGCCTGCAGGCATCTCGACCCTTGCTGTGCTGCTGATGCAGCTCAAGGTCACACTAACCCGCCCTGTGACATTCAACAACAAAAAAAAATTATGCAGTGAAACTGCTTCAGCATTCAGCCAACCAACAACTTCCTTTAGTGAGGAACTAGGAAGAAGTCTTTCCCCCCGCCTTTTTTTCTTTTTGGGGGGACTCTGTGAATTTTTGCTGTAGGAAATAATCCTGGATTTCTGGTGTATGTGATGACAAGGTCATTTCTTAATTAGAACACATGTAAAGAACAAAGCTAAATGGCTTCAAAACAGCTTTGTAGTTGATGGAGAGGATTTAAATTATTTAAAGAGATAGTCACCCATGTATGATGGCAGCTGAATTCTGAAAGCATTAACTCCTTCATTTCTGTCTGCTTGCTATTTCTTCTTTGAATTCCTTATGTATGACTTTAGAAGGTTGGCTTCTAAATTTAAGAAAGTTTATAGATGCCCATTTTTTAAAAGGGTGAAACATTATTTATAAATCAAATTCTCAGATAAACTTTTAATAATGTTTTCTTCCCATAATATTTATCTCCTAGAAATTTTATCAAATGGCTTGACTGGAAACTAGGAATTATAAACTTTTCCCTCTGGTAATTGTAATTTATTTATAATGTGTTGGAGAAAAATGAGTAAAGTGCATCTTTACGTCCTCTCCTCCTCACTTTTATCCTTTTGTGACTTAAAATTGTAGTTGAGCAATTTACCCCTGTTTCTTTAGAGATTGTACCGCATGTCATTCAGGTTTCTCAACTAGCAGAGAAACGGTGTTGAAAAACACATGCTTTTTTTTTTTAGGGAAAAATGTAAATTTATTTTAAAATGGACTTTAAGAAAGTTGTTTCTGAACATATGTAACTTTGTTAAGGCACAAGGAAACCATGTCCGTAAACACTGAACAGCCACTGGGTTTTTTCCTCCTCTGTGGAGCGTGTTTCCCCATTTTGTTCCTCTGCTGCCTGTGGTGCTGACCACCAAAGGCATTAGTTGGACTGAGTCCAAGTGAACTGGCTTTTCTGCACTTGGGACAGTGCATATCACCTCTGTAGGATTAGAATAATCTAGGAGAGAAATTTTATAGTTAACAGTTTATATATACAGGGTCTGGCACAAATAACGCCCCTAGTTATTACAAAATCATAAGCATGTAGTTCTGTAACATAATATCACAGTCAGGCACACCATATAACATTTTAGGTGAAATATTCAAATTAAAACTATAAATTATTACTCCCATCTTATTATCCTACCAACCACACTCAGGCAGGGGTTACTTCTGCCAGACCCTGCATATCAATATGAAAGCACACACCGCAGTTATTTCTGTGTACACAGAGTCACGTGTAGATAATTACGGTATTAGCAGTTTTCTCAGAATTCATATCTAGTTGCTTTCTTTAAAAGATGTTTCCCTTAAGTGTGACTAAAGTAGAATCAGAGCAAGTATTCTGTGAGGTAGATAATATTTTCAATGTGAGTATTTGAACTTATATTTTGAATTTTTGTGGACACACTTAATTTTGTGGGATAACAGTATGGATTGCATAAGAACAATTTAGAATTAACAATGTATTAGTCTGAAAGATTTTCCTCCTATCAAGGAACAATTTATTTGGGTTTCTGTGAAAAGTAAAAAGGTATGTACACTTTAGGTTGTGGGTATTTTAAAGGATTTAGGTTTGCAAAAAGAAAATGCTGGAGGGGAAATCTGTTTGCGAGGCACTGGATGGTGTGATTCTGTACGTCCCTGCCCTTGCCTGCAGTCTGGTGTGCCCTTATGTCGTGTATGACCCAAGCTCACCTGCTAGTAATTTCTAATTTACTGTCCTAATTCATCGATTTGTTATCACTAATTGTTCTTCATTTACTTCTGTGTAGTTTCCAGTACCTAAAGGGTTGAAAGGTTGCTGTAATTGGCACCCACAGCTGCTCTTTCTTTTGACAGGGGATAATTTTGCAGCCTATGCTTTGTGTGACAGCTGCCTAATTGGGCATTCTCCCCTTGTAGCAAGCCTGCCTCCTCCAGCCTCCCTGCTGACAAATGGTGGTGGATTATAGATGAGGACATGCTGACCCATTCGACCTTGCTGAGACAGCGGGGAGGGGCCTCCTGCTACTTGAGGGAGGCTTTAGGTCATTTAGAGGACAAGGTCATGAGCCAGGTGGGGAAATGACATGATATCACATGACAGTAGCCTGATGACATGGTCAGTGTGTCAAGGACAAAAGCATCAGTATCGATTAAACATTATTGCAATACTTTAGTGAAGGCCCTAGTATTTCTTAATTGCTTCTGCTCTTTTTTTTAAAGAAAGAGTACAGAATAAGACGTGTATTTTACCAGTATTAAAGCATTTGCGTACATAAAAAAAGAACTGGTTTAGAAAACTTCCTCATAAGTTTTTCCAGTTATCTAGAGTATTTTGTTCATAATTATTGCTTAGTTCGTAGCCCCTTGGCTGTCAGTGCTGTTCAAGAGTTATTTGAAAATTAAGGCAGGCAAATTAAAATGAGCTAACAAGTGCTGTTAAAAAAATATTTAACAATGCCTGTCATCACTCTACTCAGTGATTGGCATACCTTTTCATATTTTGAATAAAGGAAAAATAAGCCACGTGAAAACGCTTAATTGAAAGGAACCTCAAAACTCTGCACTTACGCAATCAAATATATCATTGTGCTACTATAATTATAGAGCGTTAAAGATGTTTTTAAAATAACTTTCAAGACCTGAAAATATTTTTGAATAGCTTGGGGTTATACTATTTAATGTAAAATCTTCAAGATAAAGGAAAATCTTTTGGACATCTTTTCATTACTGACAATGTACCTGCTTTTCTTGAAGAAGTAGGCTTGAGCTTTTATAGTACCTTTTTAAGTGCAAAATCTTAAGGATCTTTGCTAAGTCTGTTAACCTTATTTTAATACTTGAAACTATAAATCCATGTAAACTCCATTGGGTAGTGTAATTTAGAAAAATGCCATGTTTTAAAAACAGTAAACAGTTTAATGCACAGAATACTGATCATGATTCTAGTTTCTGGAAAAAATATAATTGTTGTTGGGTACTGTTGGATCTAAGTCCACAGTTCAACAGGAGATAATTTTATGTTCCTGAGATTTAAAAAACAAAAACCAAAAAACCTAAAAAAAAAACCTGTCAGTAAAGTGTAATGAATTAGTTCACTGAAGTAGACACATCTGTATTTTCATGGAACGTGCATGGTGAGTGTGTGTGTGTGTATGTGTGTCTGTTTAATTTTGACCCTGCTGTGTATGTATTAGCTGCTCTCAAACCCTGACTCAAGCTTGGTGGAGGTTTAATCCTATGCCCTCATACACGTAGACTTGATTAGTAGTTGTGGTTATCTCAGCAGAAGACATACCGCCCTCCTCCTTGTATTGGTCGGGACCCGGGCATTGGGGAGTCAAGGCAAAGGAGAAAGAAAAGAGATTTTACATTAGTATTCCATGAAAGCCTTACTGTCTGCAGAACAAATTGATTGCTCCGGTGTACCTGTGATTGGCACCACTGCTGTGAAAGAAAGGTAGGGTTGTAATCTGTTTTATTGTATTACATATCGTGACACTCCAGGAATGTTTAACATGTGCTCTTTCTATGGCACGTGCTATAAGTGAAGAAAAAGGATATAAATGAATGGAAAGTATGTGAGAGCGGTGGGCTACGGCTTTATTTACTTCAGTCCATGAGAGTTCATTCTAATAAGATAATTTTGCTGAAAGCGATAACGAAACCCTGTAAAGTGTTCTGAGGCACTAATCTGCATCACTGCTTGAAATGTGTCAGGCAGAGGTGAAATTCAAGCTAATTTTGTAAGATTTTTAACCACAAGATGAATGGGAGAAGTCATAGAGGTGGAAATGGTTTAGTTTAGGGAATGGTTTATAATTATTTTTAAATACATTTTATTGTTAAAGGTCCTACATAACATGATTCAGAGAACAGGAAAGAGATTTTCATTTTAAAAAAATGTAGAGGTAGCTACTACCTTACCTTAAACTATATTAAGGAAATTTTAAAATGTGTGATTTACTTTATATTTTACTAGTTCCATTTGTGTAAACATTGTGCTGATTCTGCTGGGGGAAAGGAAATTGCAATATTTTTTCTAGTTTTTTTTTCTTTTTCTGTGAATTTTTTTTTTTTAGGTAGAGACGTGCTCAGTATGAATTGAATAAACATTTTAACATTTCACAAAGTGATTGAAATATCTGTAATTGGGATTTGCCCCCTTGCCATTTTCAGGCATTCTTGAAATGTTGTCATAGCTGCACTTTTTAGGCTATGTATCAATCTGTACCATGAGGGGAGAGGAGAAATTCCTCCTGTGCAAAGCCTCTAGCCACGTGTGAACTGCAGGTGCCCTTTGCCTCCTCCATCCCCATCCTGATCCTCTGATTATAATCAGAGCACTTGATTTAGGAGAGAGGAGGCAAAATAGCTCACTGATGACACTGAAGGTTACTATTGTTTACTTTTAAATGCTTGAAATTAGTGCTATATAGCTTTACATGTTTTAGATTACATTTCACTTTCCATTTAAATTGTGTGAATGATTGTTCTGTGTATACTAATTATGTATTATAAAAACATCCTGATACAGAAGATCGACATAATCTGAGGCCATGGGCATTGGTTTAGACTTGCTTCCAGATAAATTTATAGAAAATGGGTGAATGGGGACCCATTTTAAAGCATTTTTAAAATAACAAATGCAAATACACCAAATCCTAACCTAAACACTCATTAAAATTAACTATTTGAGCTCATGTTTTTATAAAGGAAAGAGGGTGTTTTTAAAGAACTTTTTAACTTCATGGCAAATTCAAGACTATTAAATACGTTTTCAGTTGAATAGAGGCATCAAAATGATTAGTACCATATTCTTACATATTTACTTGTGTAGGAGATTTTTCTTATTGAATAAAAATATATAAATTGAGAAAATGTGGAGAAAAAATAAGCCATAGAACTAAAAATCAGACTATTTAATTTTCCACAATAAAATATTCTAATCTTTTTCTAGTTTTATTTTTAGTTTTTAATTTTATAATTACTTTACAAATTTGAAAGTTAAAAATCTTTAAACTTTTCAAATGAAGACCCTGGTCTCATATATTTAATATTTAGCAAATTCAAAATGGGAAGACAAGGAGGGAATACCAAGTAAAGGAAATTGATCATTGTTCTCTTGTTGTTGTCCTCCTTTTCTGTTGGTGTGGAGGTTGTTTTTTGTTTATCAAAGTATCCACAATGCTTATCACTGTTACCTGGCACATAATAACTGCTCAATAAATATTTGTTGATCTGGTGAGTAAAGAATACTCAACCTTGCCTTGGCTGGGTAGCTCAGTTGCTTAGAGCATCTTCCTGATACGTCAAGGTTGCAGGCTCAACACACACAAGAATCAACCAATGAATACATGAATAAGTTGAAAACAAATAAATGTTTCTCTCTCTCACTCTCTCTCCATCCTTCCCTCTCTCTCTCTAAAATCAGTAAATTTTAAAAAAATAAAGTACTCAACCAGTCCTCTCACATACACACATACCTTGTTTTTTCTGTCTTGTCACTTTACCATTTTCATTTGTGCTCAGCTCATGGTAGTAAGATTATACACCAGCTTCTCTTCTGAAAATATTCTGTGTTGCAGGAATAAGAATGTAGTCCTGGCCTTAAATTGTTCTTTCTCTGAACATGGACCAACATGTATAGACAAACACGCCTGGAGTTCTTCACCTGACATCGCCTCCATTTTTTTCCTCAAATGCTGACTTACTGTGATGTTGAATTTTTAAAGCTGTGCAGTCTATTTATTAGATTCATTTTGTGAATCTAGGTACATTATATTAACCAATATCAACAAATTACTCTGAAAATTTAACAAAACTGCACACTAACTTTAATCAAAGAGATCTAGGTGTAGTGAATCTGTGGAGAAGACCAACATGTTTGGCCTGTCATTATGACTGTTAAGTCATGCGATGAAAGCCGTCCATGAGGACAACTTTAAATATGTGGGCTACACTTCTTTCGCACAGGTAACGGGTAGATGTTTTTATTATTTGGTGTCCAATATTAGCTTGGCTTGGACCAGAGTTTTTGAGCAGTAAGATCCTTAGAAATTGGTTATATAAATAATACATTTAACAAATGAGAAAATTGGGCTTTAGAAGGTTGCTTACTTGCTCACTGTTATGAAACTATTTAGTAGCTGAACTGGGACTAAAACATAAATTGCCTAGCTTTATAAAAGTGGTCTTTTTTATATAATATCAACTTTTTTACTCAATTTTAATCTTCTAAACTAGTAATTGTTATGTTGATGCTAGCCAAATCTCATACAGCCATAGTAAAATTTAATTTATACCCAAATTGGATGTAAATTAAACTGATATTATATTTTTATATCAGAAAAAGTGACAAAATATTGGGTATCGCTGAGGATAAAAACTAAGAAAAAAACATTGTATAAAGTTATAGTGTTTACAAAAGAAAAAATCAATAGTACAATCACAAATAAATACACTGTAGTCTATTGACATTTAAGACATTTGGCAGTGTTTGTTTTCTTTAATAGTGTAGATGTTGCTGAGCATAGAAAGGCAGGCAACTGAGTCTCAGCCAACTGAGACTCTTGCTGGGTGAGGACCTCCATGGGGAGATACTAGTCAGGCATGGCCTTCTTCAGGCATGTTTAAATACTGAATTGCCAAATACAAGAAATAATCTAATTCAGATTGTTCATGGAGAGATTAAACTCCAGGGGATGGAGTTGAGGTTTGCAGATAGGTCCCAGAAGTACATGTCACTGGGGATCCAAGGCAAAGACTGAGAAGTCCCATCCAGAAATTATTGCCTGATGAGATTAGACTTGTCTTCATCTAGCTGGGCTGAGATCCATAACTAGGTTTTATTTCCAGCAGAGAAATGAACAAGAGCTAGAGACATTGTCAGGAAACCAAATTGACCAAACATTTAGGCAGTGGAGAATCCAGTGGGCAAAAGTGTGGTTTAAGGACTTGGCTATTTATACCCAATTTGTGTATAAATTAAATTTTACTATGGCTGTATTTAAAAAATGAAATTTTTTTGAACAGTAAACTGTTTTTAAGCCTTTCCCTTCAATTAGTGAGGAAAAAAACTTCACACCTATCTCTTTGGTTCAAAAGTTGGGCAGAGCAAAGTTTGTGCACAGACTATTTAATTTCTCTAAGCCTCAGTTTGCCCACCTTCAGAAACAGGATTATTATAATATCTGCCTGTTTACATAATTTAGAAAATTAAATGAGAAAACACGTGTGTATTGCATGGATCTTTACATATATCTGACAAATGTTTGTGGGTTTATGTGTGTGAAGATAAGACAGCTATGCCCTGTGCAGATGTATTCTTTACACCACCACTGATGACAGAAGATTTGACTAGGTAACCGTAATGTCTGTGGTAGAGTGGTTTGGTATTTCAAAATGCATGATAGAGTCTTTCCACTTTTTTATATGCAGTATGGTGAAGCTGTGTATAATTCTTATTCATACTTTTTACCTGTCAATTTAGTCTATTTCAGCCTAAAAAAATAGCCTGTAATTTTAATGATTCCCTCTCAAAAGTACATACTTTTTGTCTTGATCAGTTATATGATTTTTATTTGTATTAACTTTATGAAAATATGTATTAAGAACTGTACATAATTTTCAATGACAACCTTCCATTTAACAGTGTAAAATGCCTAAGTGAATCATTGATCTCGCTTTATCTTTTAATTATATTTTATTATTTATGCTATTACAGTTGTCCCAGATATTCCCCTCTTGTCCCATCTACTGGACACCTCCCACTCCCTCAAGCAATCCCCCACACTATTGTCCATGTCCATGGGTCCTGCATATGTGTTCTTTGACTACTTTATTCCTTATGCTGTGTTTCACATCCCCATGATGATTCTGTAATTACCAATTTGTACTTCTTAATCCCTCACTTTTTTACCCATGCTCCTGACCTCACCTCCCATATGGCTACCATTAAAACACTCTCTGTATCTATGATTCTATTTATGTTCTGCTTGTTTCTTTTGTTTTTTATATTTAATTGTTGATATGTATTGTCATTTTATTGTTCATATTTTTTCTTCTTCTTGCAGAAGACCCTTTAACATTTCATATAATATTCGTTTGGCGATGATGAGTTCCTTTAGCTTTTTCTTGTCTGGGAAGTTCTTTATCTGTCCTTTGATTCTAAATGATGGCTTTACTCAATAGAGTAATCTTAGTTGTAGGTCCTTGCTTTCATAACTTTGAATATTTCTTGCCAATCCTTTCTAGCCTGCAAAGTTTCTTTTGAGAAATCAGCTGCCAGTTTTATGGGGGCTCCCTTGTAGGTAACTAACAGCTTTTCTGTTGCTGCTTTTAAAATTCTCTTTTTGTATTTAGCCTTTGGCATTTTAATTATGATGTGTCTTGGAGTGGGCCTCTCTGGGTCCATCTCATTTGGGGCCCTCTGTGCTTCCTGGCTTGATGTCTATTTTCTTCACCAAGTTAGGCAAGTTTTCTCTCATTATTTTTTTCAAATAGATTTCCAATTTCTTGCTCTTTCTCTTCTCTTTCTGGCACCCCTATGATGTGAATGTTGGTATGCTTGAAGTTGTCCCAGAGGCTCCTTACACTATCCTCACTTTTTTGGATTCTTTTTTCTCTTCTTGTTGTTCTGATTGGTTCTTTTTTTCACTTTATAATTATAGTAAATAATTTGGAAAATGAGAAGCTAGAGCAGGTAAGTTCAGTTTGTTTAAATCTTAGCTATAAAAATGAAGACTTTTTCAACTACTACTCATACTTTTCTCCCTTTAACTAAAAAGATTACTTAGCAATTATAGACTTCTTTAGATCTTTAAGAGATTGAGGTGATCTGAGTTTACAAATGTGAGTGCCAAATAAACAGCAATTAACAGTTTTTACTGTAAGGCACAGAAAAAAAAAGAGAAATGAGTTGTGATGTAACCTGAGTTTAAATAAAGTCTTACTTTTTTAGATAGTACTTATAATTTTAAATGAAGTGATTATTCTTTTAATCTTTATAAAATCAGGAGTTCCTAGAGTTATATCTTATAAGCATCTTTACTTGACTTACATGATAAATTTAAATAATTGTATCTATATTTCTTATGCTTCCTATTGCTTTTCAGTATTATGTATAGAATTAAGAATGAAGAAAAACAAACTACATATAGACATCCACTTATTCAGCAAAAAGTATCTCAATTATGCCTGCAGCAAACAGAATAAAACTAATTCTAGTCCTTATGAAGCAAAAATTACAGTGTAGTGGTGGAAAACAGGCAATAAACAAGTACAAAAATAGAAATAAAGTAAAAAAAAAAAAGATACAAGGAAAACCAAGCAAAAACAATTACAGAGTGAAAGGAATCCTGAAACACCTGTAATCTCTTAGGTACTGTGCTAGGGGAAAAAATGGAAAGACCCATTTACAAAGGCCTTTGAGAGATGACATTTAACCTGAGTTGGAGAAGGAGGCAGGCACTGCCAAAAGAAGAGTCTTCCAGGCAGAGGGATCCATGCATGCAATAACTGATTACTGTGTAGGGCCATTGTGTGAGTGGAGTTTGCATGTCTGTGTGGGTTTTCTCTGGGCGCTCTGGTTTCCTCTCACCTCCCAAAGGTTTATTTGAGGTCAGTGAGCATGTCTGCATTGTCCTACCTGACAATGTGGGGGTATGTGAGTGAGCCCTGTGATGGAAGGGCTTCCTGTCCAGGGTGTGTTCTGCCTTGTGCCGAGCTGCAGGGAGAGGCTTTGACCATCCACCACCCTGAACTGGAATAATTCTTTTGCTCCTTTTCACATCATATTTGTTAAATGTATGTATAGCTTATAGTTACTTCAATATTTAATATTAGAAGTGTCTTTGGATTTTTATTTAGAAGTTTGGCAATGTTTTGTAGCCAGAAATAGGCCTTACAAACTTACTCTTGTTTTATCACTTTGCTTATGGTGAAATTGGTTCATTCTATGTCATTCTGCCTGAAGTCACAATTTCAAAGAATCTATTGACAATGTTAAGGACCTCACTTGTAGTTTAGTTTTTTTTGTTTGTTGTTTTGTTTTGTTTTTGCTTTAGAGGGAAAAATACAGTTTATTTGCTATAAAATCTGCTTCCACTTATGAGCACTTAGAGGATACCAACCACAAGCTATGTACTTTACATGTTTTGTTTTATTAAATCTTTTCTATAGCCCTAGTAAATAGGTAATGTCATCGTCAGACTGTCAGAAAAGATATCCGAACCTAACATGCAAGGCTTGAACTCTTAGCTTCAGTATATATCCAGTCTTAGGTATCTTTTTAAATAAATTAATCCTCATGGCATGCTGTATGGAGCATTCACACTGTCAACAATATTTGCACTGCTTTTTAATACAAAAGCAAAGGTCATTTGAAAATTTGGTTTTTAAAATTTGAATTTTCAAGTATTTAAAAATCACATTATTTAGTGAAGTTAAATTTGATCCCTGTCTCATCACTAACAAGGCTGATACTGTCAGTAAACTGTTTTATTTTCTTCTAGTTAAATGAAAAATAAGGAAAAACAGGTAGTACTCAAGGGTACTCTATTGTACAGGATAAAGGTCCAGTACTTTGCTTTTAATGATGTTCTTACAAACAATGGACAGTGGAATAGTGGAATCTAAACTGTTGTGTCTGAGCAGTGTCATAACTTAACTGACAAGTCATCGTGAAATATGAATATATAGTTCTACGTTAGATTTTTAGCTTCTGTAAGTTAAGAATTAAAAATGCCACATACTTAGTATATGGTATTATTATATAAATGGTAGTTAAAATACTCAAGTACCAAAGCATTACAGTACCACTTTAGTTTTTGTTATACTTTCTGATTTTGGAAATGGTAGATGTCTAATTAATATAAAATTATATTAAAACAATTATGTAAATTAACCGTCAATGTCTACAAGAGATATAAGCAGCACACAAAGGGGAAAAGTAAATTAACATTTGACTTGCTCTTGGATATTTTCTATATGTAATTCAGTCTTCATAACTGTCCCATTAGATAAGTGGCATCATACATATTAAACTGAGGTTCAGGTAGATTTGCCCAGAGTTGCAGAGCTAGTGTGTGAGCCCCAGTGTTAGTGTTCTTAAGGGTCATAGTCTCTTTTAGAAATGAAAACTGGAATGAATTTTTGATGATACGGTTTGTTGGAAGGTGTAAAAAAGAGCTTTTTAGAAGTGAACTGTGGAAAATCTGACTCCTAGATTTTCTTCATTTTAAATTGTTGAAATTGATAGTTGGTGGATTGGAGTGGTGTCTAGTCCTGTGAGTAGCCTATGCAGTGAAACAGTTTATGAAGTCTGGTTTCTTGATCCTGATTTTTGTTGTTACTGGTCTCAATTTTAGCTGGTTACATCCACCAGTCATCTTTTGTTCCTAGGCTCATCACTGATAATACAAAGATGTAAAAACTCAACACTGCAAAATGCAGATTACCCACTGCAACTGTAGAAGTGTTTTTTTTGTCGGCAATTTTTGAATAACTAAAAACTGATAATTGAACAGATGTAAGAAAGTCTAATCATTTTTATCCCTTCTCAGCCATAAATTTATAAATAAGATTTAACTAGTATGAGGTGACCATTTTTTTGATTATGTGTTAAAAGTAGAGATGCAAAGCATAGTTTTATTTAGTTTTGTTTCATTATGCAGGTCTTAATGTATGATTTTGTTCTTGTATTTGGTGTATTACACGGAACTCCACCTAGCCCTCTCACTCAGTATTGCGTCCCAGCCAGCTCTACTCTGTAATGTTGATGCTACTGAGTAATGTTGAGAACAAAAATATTGCCACATTTGGGGGGACGGGGTTCTTAGTACATTATAGATTTTTTAGTATATGGAAGGTTTTTTCCCTCCTTTTTGTGTCACTCTTTCTGATAATATTTCTGTAGTGTACATACATTTTGGGAGTGAGGGAGATGAATGGTAAATCAACTTAGCTAATAATTAGCTAATTATTTTGTAGCAACTCCATGTACAATAAGACTTAGGGGAAAATAGCGGTTTTTTTTGAAAGTTTGAATGGTATTCTTTTATGTAAATGGAGTATAGAAACCTAACACCATTTTTACTAATACATCATAAACCACAAAACTCAAACTGAACTTGTCGGTTAAATTGTTTCAGTGATATTCTTGCCTCTGTAATTTATTTAAAAAACCGGCTGAGTTCCTTAGCTACGGTAACATTCAGAATAAAAGAGAAAACACTGGTGAGAGAAATGGGGAAAAAGAAAAAATTTCTTAAAGGAAAAGCCATTTTTTAAATCCTGGAATAGGTTTTATACCATCCCAGGTATAAATGGACAACATTTGTAGTCATGTTCCACTTTAATATTGGGAGTAAGTAGTTTGCCAAATCTTTGTCACCTGTCTGGACTGTAAGAATGTCATGGGGAAAGCAAATGGAATAACAAGCAGCATGTTTTCTCTGACTTTTTTTTTTTTCTCATAGAAGAATATATTAATTTTTTGTATTCAGTTTTTTTAAATCTTTTTTTTATGTAGGTACATTTATGTAGGTGCAGTTGATCCTTGAACAACATGGGGGTTGTGGGTGCTGACCCCTGTGCATTTGGACATTTGAGTATAACTTTCAGCTCCTCAGAAACTTAATATACCCTTGGTATCTGCAGGGGATTTGTTTCAGGGCATCCCTTTAAGTCCTGCAGACACCAAAATCTGTAGTCCTTTTAAAGAAGGACTTTAAAATAAGGAGCTAAGATTATTAGAGCCTGGAGAGAAACCATAGAATCCTGCTGAACCTTCTGCTTTTAAATGAGTGAAATGAGGCACAAAGAGGTAATAATAATAACATATGGTCACTTTTTTCTTTCTTCCATATAGCTCATAGTCCGAGAGTTCCAGGTGCTGGTCCACAAGGCTAGATTCATCGTCTTACTTTTGTTGATGCCATCTAGGTCCTGTTGATAAGAAAAGGCGCTTTACATGATAATGCCGGAAGGAATTGAGTGAGTAGTAGTTGTGGAAGTATAGCAGTATAGCCTCCTATCTCTTTCTTCTTGTTTATTCCACCATGGAATAATTGTTACTTCTGACTCCTGCCTTTGGGCATTATTGTCAAAACATTTTGGGCCAAGGCTGTAATCTAGGATCAGAAGCTGCCAAAGTTTATTTCAGAAGAATTGGGGACGGGTAGAAAGAAACCCAATAGTTTATAGTAGCACAGGAAACAAGAGAAGCATTTGGAGCCCTTAGGTACAACCTGGCCTTACCTGACCCAGGGTGACCCTGTATCCCGCACCACTTCACTAATGAACTTTGACTGCAGGCACTGTAACAGTGTGATGCTGCTCACTGGTAGATGCCACGCCCTGCCCATGTCCCATCAGAAACGGGGCACATTTGGTTAGAGATGGTAGACCTGAATCAAGATCCGCTTATCTAATATTGTAGTATCTAGCCTATGAGAAAGAACCATCTGGTCTTTATTTGCTTGTAAACTTCGATATAACCCATTCACCAGCCCTTTGTGCTAGGACATTCATTTTCTGGAATCACTCACACATATAGTTTGAATATCAGTGTCTCCCTTAAGATTTCATTCCCTCTTGTCTGATTCCTGCTATAGTTCCTTAATGGACCCTTATCCTCTTCAAATTAATGGGCTTAGTACCTAGCTTGTATATTGGTTAAAAGTGTTCTTCTAAGCTGGACTTTCTTCCATCCATCTATCCATTCATTCTCAAGGTATTAAAACTTGCTCAAAGCTTGTCATCTAGGGCTTGGACAAGTCTAGTTTGACCCACAGTTGGACATTAATTCTTGTATTATTAAGTATTAATAACCCACTCCATCCCACCCCTATACACAATTCCCAATGTAGGAAACGTGGCCTTCATACCAGTATCAGGAGACTTCGTAGTTCTGAATACCAGCAGCATTCATGAGTAACACCAGTAGAATTAATTTAAGACTTAAGAATTGAAAGATGTAAAAAAAAAGAGGAAGAGTAAATAATTTGGGAGAAGGGAGTGGTAAAGCAAGGCAGGAAGAGAGAAGGAATGGGGGTACATGCTGAACCTTAGTCCATGGCAGGGTTAGAGTCAGGATTTGAACCCACTCGATGGTTATGAATCTGACTCTGAGGTCTTAGGACAGGGGTGTCAAACTGACTTTCACTGGGGCCACATCAGCCTTGTGGTTGCCTTCACGGAGCCAAAGTAATTTTACTACTATATAAATGTAACTACTAGTTAACTGTTAAGGAGTCGAAATTACATTTGGCCCTTTGAAGGCAATCATGAGGCTTATGTGGCCCCCAGTGAAAATGAGTTTGACACCCCTGTCTTATGAGGTTCTCTTAAATTTAATCTAGATTTGTTTTCATTTTACCAAAATTATAATGTGGAAGAAGTCAGGAATGGACAAGGAAATAGGCTGTTCATAGTTCCTTCTTTCATTGATTGAGAGAAAGATCAAATATTTTGTTTTAATTTTCATGTTCATTAGTGAAGCTGAGTGAGTTATCCTGGGTTAGGTAAGGTCAGGTTGTACCTGAAGGCTCTGACTGCTTCATTTCTTTTCTAGTGGCCATGGTCTAAATGAATTGCCTTCTTTTTAATAGGAGAGATTATTTTTAACATCAGAAAATTTGTTTCTCTGCCCATATACATACACAGAATATATATGTTCATGTAGTCAGTTCAGAATCAGTTAAACTCTTTGGCTAACATGAAAATAAAGATTTCTCTACTTTTAAATTTAATAGAGTAGAAAGAAATGATAAAACAAATTAAACTGTGAAGTTCTTCAACATCAGTGTTTCACACAGCTGCAGGGATAACTTGACGAAAGGACATGTTCATCCAGATGGCCTGTGCTGGCCTGCTTCCCATTCCTGCAAAAGATATGTTATTCACTCCCAGGGTAGCTCAGGGAAAGCTGATTATGGAATTAAAACAACCAATGTCCAATTAACCCCTGTTTTGGTCAATGTTTTCTACACAGTTTGGATAATTGGCATACTTTAGTTCCATCAAGGGAGGCAGCTGGTTTATTGGTTAGTTCAGGCTCCTGGGAATAAGAAATCTGAAATTCTCTTACCAGCTCTGCTCCTACAAACTCACAAGTATGACCTTGGACATTTTATTTACCTCTTTGCGTCATTAGCTTTCCCCATTTGAAAATTGGAGATCTATATTGCTCTTAGACCATACATGAGGCAAAAATACTGTAGGAAGAGTGAGGGAAGCAGTGTTGGTATTTGTAGAGGTCTTTAGGGCCATGGATTAAAAGGTGCAGTTTGTCTTACATATTATCTCTACAATATCTTAATAATAGGGATGCTGTGATTACACAGAAGCCCACTCAACAAAGCTTAAACACAGGGTTTTTTATTAGAGATACACAGTAGGCTCTTTTGGGACCAGTTATAGGAGTACATTGCACCTTCTTAAAACTGGAAAACTATTCAGCCACTCCTTGCTTTCTTTTCTCTCTTCCTTTTGTCTTCCTCATTTCTGCTTCTCTGTAGGCAACTACTTTGTTCTTTCAGCATACTGACACCTCTGCATACTTATCTGTGAGATTGGCCTCATTAAAGCAATCCAAAAATGAAGGATTTAGTTTCTTTGAATTTCAGATCCCAAGAGAGGAAATGAATTGGTCCAGTTTAGTCAGGTTCTCGAAGTTTCTCCATTCCTCTGTGGCTAGTGGACTGGGAATAGGTTCTTTAAGAAAAAGGTATAGGGAGAAAGAAAGATAGGCATCCTTTGTACATGAAATTATTCTTTGGTTTAAGTAAACATGTTTTAAAATTATAAAATCAAAGAATTAACTAGCTCGGTTATTAAATTATTTTATAGATCCAAAGTATTTTTTGTTTTGTTTTTAGGATATATAGAGAATATGTTAAAGCATTCAACAGATAATTTGGAGTGACTCTTAGCTATCCGGCATGGAGATACAAATGCAAAACACAATCCCACATCTCAAGGGACTTTATGTGAGTGCCTGGCAAGAAAAGGATTTGGGGGAGGTGGGGGAAAATCATTTGGTGTGGTGCTATATCCCTGAGTAATAGAATAGTTAACATTAAACAAGTACTTATAAAATGCCAGCTGTTATATATTTTACATGCATATCACATTTAATACAATAGCTTTGTGAGCTAGATACTATTTGATACTATTTTACAGCTAACGTGAGTTCCAGATGGGTAGGTAACTGGACCAAAATCACCCACTGATGAATTTCAGAGTCAGGAATCCAAAGACTGTGTGTTCTCTTAACTACTGAGCTTTGTGGCCTTTCTAATAAAAAAACAAGAGACTTAAAACAGAGACAAGGTTTCAGAAAGTCGGAAAAGCAGTCCAAAGTTTTCAAAGTGCTGCAAAAACATTTGCCTTATCAAATGTTTCCAAATTCACTTTTGTCATAGTCTGTGGCAATGTACTACAGTAAGAAGGGCTAGAACTCACAAGACCCTAATATGGTTTTGATGAGCCTCTTACTGGCCAATTTAACCAATCATTCCATTGCTTTGACCTTTAGTATTCTTGTTTGTTAAAATGTAAATGAGGATAATACAATATTCTGCCAATGTCATGAGGAGAAATGAATTAAATACACCTTTGTATTTTGAGGAGGAAGTATGGCTTAAAGCACTTGGGGGAAAAGCAGGGCTTTTTTAATGTATGGTGAACTCCACAGGAGTCAGCAGTCTGTGGCAGAGAGCTCCCAGGAGCTTTTTGCACATTTTTGACCAGTCAAGAATTTGTATCTTGACTGGTCAAGATACAAATTGTATCAAGAGCTTGTATCAAGAGCTGCATCTTTGCTGCACCCACCACAGACTGGTGCCCAGGAATGTTCCTCTTTGTTTGCCCTTTGCTAGACTATTGTCAACAGTGGAATTTAACTATCTTATCTAGATGTTAACAGTGTGATAGACTTAGTGGAATATAGCAGCTATTTTCTAGTGTTTGAAGGATAACTGAAGGATTAGTTTTGTTTTCTGTGTCCCCAAAAGGACCAGGGAGGGATCAGACTGACAGGAGATAGATTATAGCCCAGTGCAGGGAAGAATTTTATACTGTGGCAGTTGTGCAAATATGGAACAAGTTCTCTGAATAATGGATAATGCTGTTGAGTACCTGATTGGTGTGTAGGCACTCTGCTGAGCATTATGTGAACATTGTCATATTTAATCCTTGAGGCCCATGAAAGAGGATTGGTTTTTGCACGTTTATAAACAAAACTTTCAAGAGCAGTTAACTTGCCTAAGGTCAAACAGCTGGTAACTGGAAGAGCCAGAAATTGAACCCAGAGTCACATGATCCCAAAAAATACCATATTGGGAGATAGTCCAGGGTCATTAGAGGTTTCCAGAAATAAACTATACAACTAGAGTTAGCAAATAGGTTATAAAGGATGATTGGTTAGGCAGATGACCTTTGAACTAAATTTTAACCTTAAAGTCTGTGATCCTACCGTGATTGTAGAATCAGTTTGCAAGATGTACTATGGAATCACTATAGGAAAATAGGTTTCTTTTCATAAAAGGTAGCAGCTGCTCTGCAAGCTTCATCATACAAGTTCTATTAATTTTTATTCCCAGTATTATGGAGGCTAGGATGTTTGTTACTTTAGTTTTTTAAAAAGTCATTATTCCAAGTAACTAAAGTGTCTGCCAAAAAAACAATTATAACGATAGGCAAGGAAATTTGATTTGAATGGTGTATTATCTTTACGCAGATGCCTAAATAAATAGCTTTTATATATAAGATTTGTTTTGTTTTTAATACATATTTAACAATATCTTGCTGTACATTTTAGAAAATTGAGCTTTGAAAATCTTATACATCTACATCAAAGTTAGATATTTCATCAAAGTTAGATATTTCATGGACTCACATGACTTTTTAGTCTTCTTGAACCTGAGAAACATCATTTAGGTTTAATACCACGCCACGAAGCAGGAGGAAACCTGAAGCTTACCCATCAGTGTAGGTCGAAGGAGTGAATGCTGGTGTGGAGAGAGGAGAAAAGGCATGACAGTGACAGGCTGGCTCTTGTGGCACTTTTCAAGAGTTGGTTGGCTGATGTTTCTTTTTGTTGAGTTGGTTTTAGTTTTTCAAGTTTAAAGTATTTAAAAAGCAATTTTACGTAAAAGAGTACTTCTATGTATTCTAATTGAGTCTCTTTATGGTAGCATAATGTTTTTATTTAGCCACACAGTGAAAGCTCATAATTGAAACTCTCCAACAAATACAGCTTCAGATGAAACAGATCATTCAAAGAGTAGCTTTGACCAGCTTGATTTGGTCTATCGCACAATGGATAGGGTTCAGGCTCTCTAGTACAGCATGACTATTTACTCAGTGATTGAGTTTTTAAAATGGGGCTAGGGAAGCAGTGTCTCCATTGTGGTTGACACAGTACAAAGTTAATTCATAAAGGCTTTCTTTCCCCATTTTGTCATAACTGTTTTTGAGGCTGAATTGTATTTATGTGGTTTTAGGGAATAAATATTTTGAGAAAATTTAACAAAATATATGTAAATATGAAATGTTTTGTTCAACTTTTTTAGAGTGAGTTGTTTGAGAGGGAAAGATGCATTTTGAAACATTTGCTCATTCTTGGTATAGACCCTGGGCATATTAGATCTTAGAAACCTTGCCTGGGAGATGCCATTAAAGGAAACTAAATGAATATGATTATTTTTTCCAAACTGATAATAAAACAAAGACCTCTTATAAAAACCTTAAAATCTTCTAAAAATATATATTTCTGAAATGTTTATATCTTGTGTTCTAACAGAATACTAGTCACATGTTTTCCAAACTCACAGAACTGCCTGTGTATGATAAAATACTTTAATTACTCTTGAATTTTGTGATCTTTTTGTTAATTTATATTCGAGGGGGGATATCTTGAATTTAAAACAAAACATTATAAATAACATCATACCATTTTAAATCGCAAGTTACCTTAGAATTATGACAGCCCACCTCTCATTTCACAGACTCAGGAGGCTTCAGAGGTTGACTTGCTGCCTGCACTACGAGGAGTGCTCTCTTCGCCAGGTGCTGGGACGTAAGGATGACAAATACGTAATTTTTGCCTTTAAAGAGTTTACACTGTAGGTAAGGGCCAGGCATAAGCCAAAAAAATTTAATTAATCTAATCTAATTAATTAATTTGTTTTTAGAGACAGGGTAAGGGAAGGAGAAAGAGAGGGAAACATCAAGGTGTGGTGGCCTCTCATGCACCGCCTACTGGGGACCTGGCCTGCAATCCAGCCAGACATGTGCCCTGACTGGAAGTTGAAGCTAGGACCCTTTGGTTCACAGGCTACACTCAATCCACTGAGCCACACCAGCCAGGGCAGCAAAATTTTTAAAAAATATTAATGCAATTATGAAAGATCCACTGAGTCCTGTGGGGTTCCAGAGGTGAAAAACTACCCTAAGCCTGTGGAGTTCAGGGAAGGCTGTCCAAGTAGGTGTGAGTGCTCAGCTGAAACTCAGAATAAAAAAGATTTGTTAGCTTGATTATAGGCAAATGGGGCTTATTATATGATTAAAGTGCATTATATGATGCATTTTTAAGTTTGATGTATTTCATGAAGTGATGATAGTACGGATTGTATGGGGGAATGTGGGGAGGGCACTAAGCAAGAGGTTTACTTTATTCTATACCACATTATTTTTCCCACTGTTAAATCTTAACCTTTATCATTGTATATAATGACAAGAATGTAGAACAAATTATTTATATAAATGCTGCAACTGAAAGCACAGTAAGGATCAAAACAAGAAAGCAATATAGCAACAGTAGGAAATGTTGATGTAAAATGTTAAGTAATTGATACTAGGGCTGAACAAACTATGAAACAGAGAAGTGAAAAGCATACTATTTATGTGCCATTTCACTTATCATTCTGTCTCCAGAAAAACACAAAAAGGCAGGGAAAATGTACATAATAAAAATTGATATTCTTGTAAAGCATTTAATTTTTTAAAAGGTTGCTAATAGTAGATGGTAGTAGTTGTTTTTAATGATTTTAACTGCTAATGTTATTTTAATAAGTCAGAAAAAGCCTGACCTTGTTCCCTAGGCTGTGGTTCTAGTTTCTTCCATAGTTCATAGTGGCCTCTTCTAAAACCTCCTCACTACCGCCCGCCTCTTCAGTCTACATCTGCATCTAAGTGTCAGGTGCCCTGGCACGGGCCACGTGCATGGTCCTGGACAGCAGTGAAGCTGGGCCGCAGATTGTCAGTTACTGGTTGTGGTTGCTGATATGATTACTGCAGACCGTTGCTTATGTGTACAGATGGGCAAAAGAAAGGTCAGGGGGGAAATGTGGTGGTAATTTCTTCATTAAAAACAAAAACATTTAAAGTAAATAGCCTACTGATGGTGTGCCAGTAGCTTTATTTTCCTATTTGAAGAATGTATTTTAAAGTTACCTGTGACTGTTTAAAGACAGAGATTCTCCAGGTACATTGTGAATATTCTTATTTTTTTGATTCTTAGTCCTCTTTCTAGTTTGTTGAATTCATATTGACAGGCATCATCAGTCTCTCTGTCCAGGGATGGTATCGGCAGTGATGTTTCTCTGTGACAATCTGACCAAAATCTTCGAACTAGAAAGCTTTGTGTTCTGGGACATTATGGGCAAGAGTGATGTCAAAGTTCATGTTTTATTCACAACAAGGCAGCATAGCATATAAAGAAGACATTTATTAATTGATAAGTACTCCTTCCAAATACACCTTTAAAGAATTGTTTTGAAATACACCTAAAAAGAATTCTATTTTAAAAGAAAATAAGGCAATAGATTTTGTGATCAAAGGTTGATGTATAAAATTAGTATCCATTACTAGTAATTTTGATATACCCACATTTGGTTGTTCCTGGTCAAGTAGATTCCATTTTCAGCGGTATTTAATTGGAAAACTTGATATAAATATATTTTCTTTTGACTTTGTTATTGAGAATCACCATCAGTATTTCTATGATATATCAGTTCTGTTTTTTTTTTTTATTCGAACCTATTTAATTCATGAAAACATATTTTTACAAAATGGAAAACTGATCATTGAGAAAATTTACAGTTCGTGTATCATAATTTGAAAATTATATAAAAAAAGCTGTTTAAGAAAAAAATGTGAGTTATCAAGGAAAGCTGTTATATTATAAAATGACTTCAAAAGCATTATGTATACTTAAAATGGTTTTTTGATTGGACTACTTAAATAACAAAATTTATCACATAATTTTTAGTTTATTAAATGTAATTTAAGGCAAATTTAATATCTTGTTTGAATAGCTGAAGCAATTTATGGTTTAGTTACATATTGCATTGTTTAGTAATACATCCGTTAAGAATCACTTTTATTGCTGCTGTTGATAACCAGAGTTTTTACTTATATGTATATTTTGGAAAGTCTCATGGAAGATTATGGATACATTATAAAACTTCTGATGAACAAGTTTTTAGCAGTTAAACCTATGTATTTGGGAAGAAGTGGCCCAAGATATTAAGCAATATATAATTAATTTCCATCTTAGCTAATGTAAACGTTTGGATGTGGGGGGGGAGCTTGGTTGATTCAAGGATCTGCAAGTTAAATTAATTTCAAAATTGTCACATGACAGTGATTGGTTTTAATGTAGGTATGCAGACATATACACACATACATACACACATGTAAAACTCATGATTCTAAAACACACGGATATGCTTTATAACAAAAGTACATGAAGATCTTGTCTTCAGAGATGGAGAACATTTTTAAAACAGAGTGTACCCTATGAGTAAATGCGGTGTCTGGTAAGTGTACTAAAAACCCCAGGAGCTTTGATCAAATGCCAGCTGTTACATCAGTTCTGTTGGCAATTTTTCTTCCTGATCTGTGACCTTGACCTTGTGCTGTGCCTGTATGTCAAATGTATTTTAGGGATGGGAGGACCATAGTTGAGTTCAATAGTATTTAGGCCCCAATCTTAAAGAATCTGTGTGTATGTATTTAAATTCCAGAAAGTACAAAAACACATTTTCCATTATAGCTCATATTTTGATAAAGATTGGAAACTGTTATGCTTTTAAAAACTGATAGGAAGCACTAGTCACTTTAAAGAACTATTGGAAGAACTATACCTACTGTTTGTTTTATATTTAAATGTTTTTGTCACACTATGTGATACCAAAATAATTTGTTAATCATAATTTTGTTTCTTCAGAGAAACTATTGTAGAAGGCAGTGAACAGTAGAAGGCAGTGAACAGACATTAGTATTAATGCTAAATAAATATCATATGTATTTTTATCATGTAATAATTCTCTCCCTGTATTGTTACAACTGTAGTTAATTTTATTTAGCAATTTCTAGTTTGCTGTGTATCTAAGACATTGCAACACAGCATCCAGAAGGTACTGAATTTTTGGAATAGAAATTGTGTGGCAGTTAGGTTCTTTCTCTAGTTCCTTTGATTCTGTGAGCCTTTTTAACTTAAAATTTCCAACTTTTTCATCTTAATTTTTATTTGAAATTAATTTTTTAAATAAATTGTAGAGGCAGAGGTAAATAGATGGTGGATTTTATTGAGTCTGATTCATATACCTAAGCCTTCTGACAATAGTTCAGAACAAAGAAGCTCTTATTAATTCTCTGTATCAGCTATAGGGGATATGTGTGTCTGTTGCCAGGAAATTATTTCACCTCTCTCATGAATTTATCTGTTATTAGGGATCCTAAATCCTTACTATTGCATGTTATTCAGTACGTAGTCATTGTGAGGTAAGCAAAAGATCCTGTTTGAATATAAGCTCATATTTAGCTTATAAATAAACATCTTTTTGAAATTTGATGAGTCCATTGAAGAAAGTAGTAGGGATATAACTTTTGGAGATTTCATGTAAAGGGTATGGCTATTTCAAAATCATTTCATTCCCCTAGAATTCACTAAAAAGTTTATAAAGCATATTGGTCACGGCTGTTTATACAACTTTTTGACAACATTTTTTTGGTTAAAATGCATGTCATTTTTATCAACTACAATTTGAAAAATGGAATCATAAAAATAAAATTTTAAATTTGAAGAGGTCTCAAGAGACATAGGTCCTTGTGTTGAACACTGAGTCAGTGAAGCACTTGTGTGACCTAGTGAGTCTCTTTTAATAGGAATGTGAATGACAGTATTTCACTCCTATGGAAGCAGCTGACAGCAAGTTAAAGCTGATGGACCTGGAAGTTTGAAGCAAATTTGGCCTTGAGCAAAAATGTGTAAGTCCCTCAGGTTACAATGGAGAGTCTGGGCCTCTGTTTTATTGCCGTGTCAGTAGTTTCTGTCACCAACCTCTGAAGACCATTTTCATCTAAAATTCAAGCCCCTGGGAGAGGGCAAGAAGCTCTTAAGGTCTAATTGCTAATGTTGAGGCTCTCACTTGAACAAAATGTTTTTAAATAAATTTATTTTCTTGGCACCCATCAAATTGTACAACCACATATCTATCTTTTGGTAAAGATAATACCTCCAAGAAAGTTATTTTCAAAGGCATACAATGATTTTGATAACTTCTTTTTCAAGAATAGAAATATATCTGCTAAATGGAATTTCAGGCTTACTTTTTTACTATGTGCTCATTATTTCCTGCTGTGAAATGGCGACAATTGAGTGTTTGTTTTATTCTTTTTCTTTTTTTTTCAAAAACATATAATTTATGACGATTTACTACAGTCTCTGGTTTTCAGTGAAGCCCTAGAACCCTTATCTGAAGTGTTATTTTTCTTTTCTTATTCTGTGAAATTAAGTATTGGGATTTATTAACTGTTCATTGGTCCTTGGAAAGTTAATCTTACCTATTTTGATAAAATTGTTGTTATATCTTCTTGATTAATTGTTCTTGAGTTTTTGTTTGCTGTTCAACTTTTAAAACTTTCTAAGTCTCACCTTAGAGAACATCAAGAGTTCTTGCTGTAATTTCTCTGCATTTGAATTGCTTAAATAAAAGGATCAATAATTAAAACTGTGTACTAAAATATTTTTTCTAATCTTTAGTAAAACATCATAATGTTTTTCTTATCCTTTGTATCAAAAGCATCTCCTAAATAATCCATAGTGTAATTTAGATAATATTGTTTGATAGGAATTATTCTTGAATGCCACAATTAAATAGCCTTTCAATTACTTCTGCATTTTGAGGAACCAGAGCCAAGAATCCAAAGAATCATTAACACAGCATTGCAGAAATACTTTGAAACTAAATACTCATATAGGTATTACTTGATAATGCAGAAGAAATTGGAGTAGATTTCATGGAAACAATCACAAAACATGAGCTATTCATTAGACACAATTTTAAATAGCATACTAAGTGACTTTGTACAATGTGTTTTTAATGGAGAATTTGATTGCAAGTAAGATAATTTTTTCCTTAAAACAGCTGGAGAAAAACCTTTCTCATTACTTATCGGTCAACTAAAAGTAGTCTCACATATAAGAATCCTACTAGAGGCATTTTTCATTTACCCAAGTAAAATCTTATTACTTGGATTTTTATTTTAAAAAGTGTTTTAAAATGTAGCAAACTTTTCCTTTGCTGAATAAAACATTTTCAAATACATGTCAATGGAAATAGTTTAACTACTTGAGAGAATCAATATAACATTTACTTGGAAACTATTCACTTGTGAAATATTTATAACTGTCTTATTGATTAAAGTTCTGAAGAAAGTTTCAGTTTCAACATAATTTCATATTTTTTAGGTATTTAAAAAAAGAAAATGTAGCTTTTTTAAAAGCTTCATTATGAACCCAAGCATTTGACTAGATATTTCATTAAACTGGTCTTTGCATTGAAATTTGGATCTTTCCTAAAATCTGTAAGTGTATATGGTCAAAATTCCATGGAATTCTTTCATAGTTTAGTTTGATTTTATTAATTTAAAAATAATTCTGCCTGGCCATTAGAGGAATTATTTTTTTACTACATACTAGGACCAGTAAAGTCTCAATGATCTAAAATCTAAGAAGTATTTTTATGTTTGTAAATAATTTTAAATTAATAAAAGGAAGTTTATAACTTGAACACTGTGAAAGTAGTTGAGCATGAATTTTATTAAATTGTCATGGAATACATTAACCTTCAATCTACTATCTAGGTTCTTGGGACCCCAGTGTCAGTTTTTCTTAGTTTTTTTTTTTTATTATTTTTAACGAGTAGGAAGGACTATGTTACATGATATATATTCTTTTTTTAAAAGGTTTTAATGAGTGTGTTTTAATAGAAAAAAATATTGTATCTTGCTATTAGCATATATTTTAAACCTTTTATAAACCAAAGATACATTATGGAATCTCAGTGATCTTACCATTCCTCTATCTTTAAGCATTTTGTAATTTTATCTTGGGAATTAATTTCTTTCGCTGTGTCAAATAAAGACTAAAATAGTAAGTCAACAGAAAAATTTGAAAGTGCCTCGAAGGATGATGTGGTAGTGAAATAAGTTATTATTATTGGTTTTCTTATTGTGTAGCCTATTAATACTATATCATCTTTCAAGAAATGAATTTTTAATGTTCAGTGAAGAAATTTACCTTTACTTTGCCTGTCATATCCACCATCCTAATGTTTGAAGACAAGATTAATATAATTTTTTTAGTTTCTAAATGAAATCTTTTCTTCTAAAATCCCATGAGTTGCAAAATTGATAAGGTGTTCATTTGAATTTTTTTACCCTTTTTTCCCTGCCCCATCCTTACTTTTACTCTCTTTAGTCACACTTACCCTCCATAAACCAAATTTCTTGAATAATTCTATTCCCTTTACACAGAAGTAATTTAACAAGTATATGCCATACAAGTAGAGTCTATGAAGAAAATGAAAAGAATGTTGAGAATCTTTAAATAGACGTGTACACAAACTCCAGTAAAGTTCCTGTTGAAGTTAGGGACAAGCCAGTGGGTCCACTGACAGGCCAGTGAATCACATTATTTTATAAATACTCTAGTTATAAATATATTCCTTGCAAGTTTAAAGTTGGCTAATTCTTTTATTTTTTTATTTGATGTTAACTTTCACATGTTGTTTTGTGTAATATGATTGCTATTGAAGCAATATTTATCATTACATCATTGTAGTACAATAGTGTCTGAATTCATTATACAGTGCAATAGATCTCTATGGCTTCTTTACTGCTGGTTACATGTTTGTACCCTTAAACACCGTCAGTCATATCTCCTCATCCCCTATCCTCTTGCAACCCTATTTTATTCTCAGTTGTTTTTTTTACAAGTTGACTTTTTTAGATTCTGCAAGTCATGCTATATAGTACTTACGTTTCTCTCACTTGCCTCACTTAGCATATGCTCAGGGGTTATCTGTGTTTCCCCGTTTCCCATAGCTGAGTAATATCCATTACATATTACATCTTTTTTATCCCCTTACCCGCGGATGGGCATTCAGGTTGTTTTCGTATCTTGACTGCTGTCAATAACGCTACAGTTAATACAGGCATGCATTTAGATTGGGTATAGAAGAAGCCAAGTCCTTAAATGTGTTAATGTTTGGGTATTTTTAACTGAATATACTCAAGTAGTGTTAAAAACATCAGGTGACATTCTGAAGTAATATGTGTATAAAATCAAGCAAGCGAACTGTATGTTGGTGATTGAGGATAATGTGGTTGTCTTTTTACTAAAAGAAAATGAGTCAGGCTAATCCTAACTTAAAAGTAAATTATTTAATATTAAGTATATTTAATAGGCAGTAGTAATATTTTACATTCTTGATACCCTAATACCTTGTAGGTCCCAATGCACTGTATGTATCCAAGTATTATACCTCCTTTTTTTTCCTGAATTTCTCACTTAAAGTCTGTGCTATCAAACTGAAAAGGCAACACTTAGAAAATATGTAAGGATAATGATTTTTCACACTTTTGTTGTTTAAAGGAAAGAAAAGGAAGTTACCTAAAGAAATTTGGCTCAGTTTCCTGAAGTTTTTAATTGTGCTGAGGCTTGGATCTTTCCTAAGGGTCTGAGTAAATTTAGGCCTAAGCTTAGTCTCAGAATTACAGCTTTCTTAGGCACTGCATTTTCTACTGGAATGGCAGCAGGTGTTGCTGCTGAGTAACACCTGAAGCAGTCTCTTAGGAGAGAGCCTCCTGAAAGTTTGGTTTACTGATTTTTCTGTTAAAAAAAAAACAGGTTCCAGCCCTGGCTGGCGTAGCTCAGTGGATTGAGCGTAGACTGGGAACCAAAGTGTCCCAGGTTCAATTCCCAGCCAGGGTACATGCCTGGGTTGCGGGCCATAACCCCCAGCAACCGCACATTGATGTTTCTCTCTCTCTCTATCTCCCTCCCTTCCCCTCTAAAAATAACAAATAATATCTTTAAAAAAATAAAATAAAAAAATAAATAAGGTTTCTAGGAGAAGCTCTTTTTCTCTGCTACATGTGTTGGTGCTGTTTATAAAATTTCTTTTCAAAGAAATCAGTGAAAAATAACCATCATGACTTAGACAAAATTTTCTGGAAGCTATTATTCATCTTCCCTTCAACTCTGTTTTAAGTTGTTTCTTGCTACTTTTCTACAGGATAATATGCTAGCTTTGTGTAGAGTCATAGTTACATGTGTATGCATTACAGTCACCATATTCTCTAAACTAAAAATTAGTGCAAGCACCCTAAAACATTTTTTAATTGTTTTTCATTTAAAATTTTTTTAAATCACAGATAATATTTTGATTTATTATGCTTATTGATACAGACTCACAAAAAAAGAAATGACATGGGTCGGGAGAAGAGCATTTTATATTAGAAACATCTTACAAAATTATGGTTACAGGTTTACCTGTAACCTGCCTCCTTCCATCTGGTAGGAATGGACCTCACATTAAAATTTCTACATAGAACACATAAAGATTTAAAATTTGACACATTAAACATTTGATAGATCTGAATGATTACATAAATAATCATTCTCTGCTGTTTTTAATGTCATGGTAAAAGGTAAAATTGTGATTATATGTAAATGTTTATGAATATGACTAAGACTGTAAACACTGCAAAGACCTACAAAATAATCTTATAGTTATTAGTGATTTTATTTCTTTGTAAACAGAAATTCTAAATATTACTTAATGGAATATCTGAAGTTTGGAGGATGATGTTAGAAGTTAGTTGGTTCTGAAGGCCTCAGCCCCACATCAGACTCATCAGATGGGTCTGTGTCATGTTCATCTTTTCCCTGTGTCTGCACTTCTGCCTGTGTTCCTTCCTAAGCTCAGGTGAGGTAAGGAAGCTAAATCCAGCTCCCTTATAGAGCTGTATTGCCATAAAGTAAACTTAGTATTCACATTACTTTGCAGAAGTGTGCTTATAAAATTCAAAAACTTGGTGGCCTTTGAAGACAGTTATATAATATTAAAGTATTTAATTGATTTGATCATTTTTTATAGTATGATTTAATTCATAGCATTTCCAGTAGAGATTTCTAATTTAACACATTGTATGCAGGAAACATATTTATATGTTTTACGTTGACTGGTAGTAGAGCGCGCGATAAAAACTACCCACAAACAATGTGTTAATAGGAGTGGCAATAATTACTAAAGAAGTGACAAATGCATTTATATATGTTCTACATATATGTATACATAAAAAATACAAGTACTATTTTTTGCTTATAGTTATCATAGCACAATTCTAATTTTCACCTCCTTTACTTTTTTGTTTTTTTTTTTTAGAACACTGATATTTCCATTTACTGAAGAACAGAAGATGAAAAAGGAGAATCAGGATATTCACTAAGGATTAAATCTGCTTGCTGCTGTACACCTATGTGTTAAGAACTTCTGCTTCTTCTTGCTTAGAAGTCGATCATCTCTGTGGTCAGACTGCATTAGAGTTTGCCTCTTATCTTGTCATTGCCAGAAGAAATCCTGGTCAGAATGGAACAGTACATCACTATTTAATTATTATGGAAGATGATAAACTGACACTCGTTTATTAAAGTTATATCTCTCTCACCCACAGAAAACATTCTTTAAAGTGAATAGAAACCTAGCCCTCGTGAACACTTCTATTGAACATGACTCATGGAGAAGAGCTTGGCTCTGATGTGCACCAGGATTCTATTGTTTTAACTTACCTAGAAGGATTACTAATGCATCAGGCAGCAGAAGGGTCAGGTACGGCCGTTGACAAAAAGTCTGCTGAGCGCAATGAAGAAGATCAGAACTTTAACGTTTCTGGTAATGCATATCCTACCTGTCACAGTAATGGTCCAGTTCTCAATACACATACATATCAGGGATCTGGCATGCTGCATCTCAAAAAAGCTCGACTGTTGCAGTCTTCTGAGGACTGGAATGCAGCAAAGCGGAAAAGGCTGTCTGATTCCATCGTAAATTTAAACGTAAAGAAGGAAGCTTTGCTAGCTGGCATGGTTGACAATGTACCTAAAGGCAAACAGGATAGCACATTACTGGCCTCTTTGCTTCAGTCATTCAGCTCTAGGCTGCAGACTGTTGCTCTGTCACAGCAAATTAGGCAGAGCCTCAAGGAGCAAGGATATGCCCTCAGTCATGATTCTTTAAAAGTAGAGAAAGATTTAAGGTGCTATGGTGTTGCATCAAGTCACTTAAAAACTTTGTTGAAGAAAAGTAAAGCTAAAGATCAAAAGCCTGATACCAATCTTCCTGACGTAACTAAAAGCCTCATCAGAGATAGGTTTGTGGAATCACCTCATCATATTGGACAAAGTGGAGCAAAGGTCATGAGTGAACCCTTATCCTGTGCTGCAAGACTACAGGCCGTTGCAAGCATGGTGGAAAAAAGGGCTAGTCCTGCCACTTCACCCAAACCTAGTGTTGCTTGTAGTCAATTAGCATTACTCTTTCAAGTGAAGCCCATTTACAGCAGTATTCTCGAGAACATGCTTTAAAAACACAAAATGCAAATCAAGCAGCAAGTGAAAGACTTGCTGCTATGGCCAGGTTACAAGAAAATGGCCAGAAGGATGTCAGCAGTTTCCAGCTCTCAAAAGGAATGTCAGGCCATCTTAATGGTCAAGCAAGAACATCATCAAGCAAACTAATGGCTAACAAAAGTACATTTCAAAATCCATGGGTACTGTTCCTTCTTCCCCCAAAAATGCAAGCTATAAGAACTCACAGGAAAGAAACAACATAAAACAAGCTGCTAGCAATAGCTTGCTTTTACATCTTCTTAAAAGCCAGACCATACCTAAGCCAGAATGGACACAATCACAGTGAGAGAGGAAGCATATTTGAGGATAGTAGTACACCTACAACTATTGATGAATATTCAGATAATAACCCTAGTTTCACAGATGATAGCAGTGGTGATGAAAGTTCTTATTCCAACTGTGTTCCCATAGACTTGTCTTGCAAACACAGAATTGAAAAACCAGAACCTGACCAGCCTGTTTCTCTGGATAACTTAACTCAATCGTTGCTGAACACTTGGGATCCAAAAGTCCCTGATGTAGATATCAAAGAAGATCAAGATACCTCAAAGAATTCTAAGCTAAATTCACACCAGAAAGTAACACTTCTTCAATTGCTACTTGGCCATAAGAATGAAGAAAATGTAGAAAGAAACAACAGCCCTCAGGAAGTACAGAGTGATGTGACAAAGTTCGGTAAACAGACTTATGCCAGGACGTCTGTAATAGAAAGCCCCAGTACACATAGGACTACTCCAGTGAGCACTCCTCCATTACTTGCATCCACCAAAGCGGAGTCTCCCATCAATCTTTCTCAGCACTCTCTGGTCATCAAATGGAATTCCTCACCGTATGCCTGCAGCACTCAGTCTGAAAAGCCAACAAATACCACATCTAACCACTTGATGGACCTCACAAAAAGCAAAGAATCACAAGAAGAGAAACCAGTGCAAAATGAAAGTGCACAGAACTCTGCGACTTTCAGTGCAAGTAAACTGTTACAGAATTTAGCGCAGTGTGGAATGCAGCCTTCCACTTCAGGGGAAGAGCAGAGACCCAGTAAACAGCTCAGCATAAATACGGATAAACCTGTTGGTATGATCGATAGATTTGGTAGCCCTCTGCTCTCAAATAAAACAAATGCAGTTGAAGAAAAAAAGCCTTCAGTTGTCAAGCAACAGGTTCTGAACCAAGACTTTCTGGTTCTGAAATAGAAAATCTTCTTGAAAGGCGCACTGTTCTTCAGTTGCTCCTGGGAAACCCCAACAAAGGGAAGAGTGAAAAAAAAGAGAAAATTCCTTTAAGAGATGAAAGTACTCAGGAACATACAGATAGAGCTTTAAGTGAACAAATATTGATGGTAAAAATAAAATCTGAGCCTTGCGATGACTTACATATTCATAATACAAATGTGCACTTGAGCCATGATGCTAAGGGTGCCCCATTCTTAGGTGTGGCTCCTCCTGTGCAGAGAAGCACAGCTGCCTTACCAGCTTCCGAGGACTTTAAATCGGAGCCCATTTCACCTCAGGATTTTTCTTTCTCAAAGAATGGTCTGTTAAGTCGATTGCTGAGACAAAATCAAGAGAGTTACCCAGCGGATGATCTGGACAGCAGTCACAGGAACAGTGAACTGACACTTTTAGAATCTAAGAATCTTTGCATGGTCCCTAAAAAAAGGAAGCTTTACACTGAGCCATTAGAAAACTCACTTAAAAAGATGAAAAATAACAGTGGCCCAGAGGTACTGTATGGGTCCTTGGTTAACCAACAAGAGCTGAAATTTACCAGAAATAATCTAGAATTTAAATACCCTGCCAGTCATGGTTCAGCCAGTGAAAGTGAACATAGGAGTTGGACCAGAGAGAGCAAAAGCTTCAATGTTCTGAAACAGCTGCTTCTCTCCGAAAATTGTGTTAGAGACTGTCCCAGCACAGGAGTAACTCTGTCGTCGAGAATAAAAAGAAAGGACACAAAAATAATGTGACCAATAGCAAACCTGACTTGAGCGTTTCTTCTGTAAATGGACTGATGTACAGTTCTGCTCAGCCCAACAGTTGCATGGATAACAGGACATTTCCGTACCCAGGAGTAGTAAAAACTCCCATGAGTCCTCCTTTTCCTGAGCACTTGGGCTGTGCGGGGTCTAGACCGGAGTCTGGGCTTTTGAATGGGTGTTCCACGCCCAGTGACAAGGGACCCATTAAGTGGGTTATTGCAGATGTGGATAAGAGTGAGTATGAAAAAGACTCTCCTAGACTAACCAAACTAACCCAATACTGTATTACATGCTCCAAAAAGGAGGCAATTCTGTTACCAGTCGAGAAACACAGGACAGAGACATTTGGAGGGAGCCTTCATCTGTTGAAAGTGTCCCACAGGTTACAATCAAAGAAGAGTTACTTCCTACTGCAGAAACTAAAGCTTCTTTCTTCAATTTAAGAAGCCCTTATAATAGCCATATGGGAAATAATGCCTCTTGCCCACACAGCACAAATGGAGAAGTTTATGGACTTCTGGGAAATATGCTAACAATAAAAAAGAATCAGAATAAAATTTACCTGATATCAGCTTTGGATTTTTTAAAACTAATTAGTATGAACTTGAGATCTGTATAAATAAGAGCATGATTTGAGAAAAGCATGGTATAACAAACTTTTTTCATTTTGAAAAGTATTGGTTACTGGTGATGTTTAAATTTGCATTCTGCTTTTTGCTTTATGTTAGATGTCATAAGGAAACAACTGAATTAGCAATTGGTTGTTTAACACTTCTGTATGCATCAGATGACAACTGTGAGTAGCCTATCAATGAAATTCTTTATAATCACAGTAGGCATAAATTAAAATGTAAATTTCCATCCATAATGGATAAATGCATTTTGCTGACTTTATGAGGGTACTTTATTTTGCTTTTCAGAAGTCAGGCTACATAACATTTTTTTCAGCCCAAACTGTTAAATAACTCTCTAAAGGATAATTATTGAATAAAAAACTTAGTGCTGATTCACTTTTCATTATCAATTCAAAAGTAAATTAGAAAAAAATGTGCTTACATTTTTCACTTTTGCTAAAAACAAACAAACATTTATTTTTAACTCTTGGAAAGGATTTTGTGGTTCCCATTGTGTCTTCCCCACCCTGGTCCTTTGCAATATCTATTTCTTTAAACCTTGTACTACTTAGTAAAAATTGATACCAATTGATTGAAGTTTGATAGATCCTTTAAAAAAAAGGGGCAGATTTTCAGTTTTGTATTTTAACTACTTTATTAAATTAATATTCCTCCTTTTACAGAATTAAGAAAGTTAACATTTATCTTCAGGTGGTTTCCTGAATAGCTGAAAATTTAAGAAGTTGTTTTTAACAGAAGCAAAATGGCTTTTCTTTGGGCAGTTTCACCATCTCTGGTCCCTGTGAGTCTTATGGCCAAAGTTTCTTAAAGCTAGACTCAGGCCACCTGCATTAGAACCATCCGGAGTATTTATTTTAAAATGTGCATTCCTAGGCAGCGCCTCAGAGCTACAGAACAAGAATCTCTGCTAATGGACCTGGGAGTCTTCCATCTGCATCTGAACACATTTAAGAAGCCCCCTAGGTGTTTCTTCTACACACTGAAGTTTGAGAACCATTGCTTATAACTTCACAGAACACAGGACTATAAAAAAAAAACAAAAAAAACCATTTGATGCCTATATTTTCCCCAGTACAGTCACATACTAACTAAATATTTGCAATATTGTAGTTTATATTATCGTTATATCTTTGGAAATCGGGTTCAGAGCACTTTTTATGACAAAAAAAATGGGTGGAGGGGAAACTTTCATATCTGGCTCAACAACTCAGGAAAATCTGTGATTTATGTGTTCTAATGAGTAACATCTACTTAATTAGCCTTAGGGAATGGAATAACAGGGCCACTTACCAAACTCAGGTGATTTTAGGATGGTTTAGAAACTTCTCCTGAATACATCCTTAACTTCTATTAAAATCATTATTCTAAGAACAATGTTGACAAACATGGAACATTTATTTCAAACCCAAGAAAGGCACTAAACTCAGCTCAACTAAAAAGAAAAGTGCAAAGGGCACATATACATGACAGAATAGAATTCCACACAGTCACTGCACTGATGTGCTTTACAGTAGTGGTTAAAAGTAAGCATCGATGTTGTCTTGGAAGAATGTATACATTATTGAGCCACCTGGGGTTTCGATCTTGAAACAAGTCCGTGTTTTTAAGTTCAGTTTCCACAATTCACAATTCTTTCACCAGATACTTTTGTTTTTAATTGCGAACAGGTTAACAACTGACCTATCAAAAATTTTGTTATATAATCAACTATTAGAAGGAATTCTCTTTGAAGTTGTTCTACTTGAAGTTGTTTCTAAGATTTTTATATTAAAAATGGGCGTTATTTCCTAATATGATCTAAAACCCTAAATTTATTTTTTTTCTCAGAGTGATTTGTAAATAGTTACTGAATATATTATGAAATAATAGGAGGGAATATTATGCTACATCATGGGGAAATGAAGTCATGCTTATTCTGAAATGAAAATCCCACTGGCCAGTGCGCCTGTTCCGCTCCATCCCATACTGATGCTGTGGCAATCATGTTGTCTACACTATTTCAGTAAGCTTTTAAACAAGTCATTTTTTTCTGCCATTGTGAAATAATCTGGAGCCTTGGAGGTACGCTAGGAAAAAATGAGCTTTTAAAAAAGCATGAAATCTAGGTCAGGGAAAAGAACATCAAGGGCCAGCATTGCTGTTATTTTGTGTGTGTGTTTCTTTGGTTGGTTAGTTGTTTCTGTTGTTACTAACAGTTAAAGGAATGAGGATATGTAATACATGAACATGACCACACAGAATGCTGTTCTAATTTACTGAAGGTCCCCAATTTGAGTTTAAGGTAATTTTAAAGAAAAGCAGTGAGAAAGGCATATACCCATAAATTCACTTTGTTTATGCCTATGTAGGTACAGGGGTACACATACGCACATTTTCAAGGACTATTTTAGATATCTAGACAATTTCCTGATGAAGTCATTTGTGAAAGGTACTACAGCTCTCATTGACATCAGTAAGGTAGCATTACCAGTTTATTCTCTGCTGCATCCTACAGAAGAGTAAACTGGTGAGAGTATATATTTTATATATATATATATATATATATAATATATTGACTTGTTACATGAAGATGTTAAAATCGGTTTTTAAAGGTGATGTAAATAGTGATTTCCTTAATGAGAAATACGTATTTTGTATTGTTCTAATGCAACTGAAAAGCCTTTTAATCTCTTTGCTTTCTGTATATTTCCATGTATAAGTGTAAATATAATCAGACAGGTTTAAAATCGTGCATGTATGTATACAGTTGCAAGTCTGGACAAATGTATAGAATAAACCTTTTATTTAAGTTGTGATTACCTGCTGCATGAAAAGTGCATGGGGGGGACCCTGTGCAGTTGTGATTACCTGCTGCATGAAAAGTGCATGGGGGACCCTGTGCATCTCTGCATTTGGCAAAATGTCTTCAGTCAAATCAGATGTTCATCCCAACATGACAGTATTCCATTTCTGGACATGACTTCTGTGGTTTAAATTTGTGAAAGAATGTGCTTTGAATCCAAGGGTCTTAAAACTTTTTAAAATCAAGTCAACCACTTTTCAACATAAAGAGTTCACACAACTACTTTCATGAGTTTTTTAATCCCATTGGAACATTATACCAGGAGTGTTCCAGTACGCTGGAATGCAGGCACATTACCATTCATGGTATGAATTCTGGGGTTTACACAACCAATTTTGATGCGCTCTCAGTATATAATTTGTCATTTTTATTAGAAACTTAATTTCTTCATGTGATGTCATGAAAATGTACATACTGCAGTGTGAATTTTTTGTTTTGTTTTTTAATCTTTTAGTGTTTACCTCCTGCAGTGAATTTGAATAAATGAGAAAAATGCATTACTTTTGGTTTGAAATGACTTATTTTGTGGGTTTTCTCTGAATTTGGATTTTTCATAAACATACAAGCCTGTGGTCATGCAAATAGCAGTAAGCCTTCCAGGATTCTTTGCCCTTCCCAGAAAAATAAAGGAATAAAAGAGGAAGGTGGCCAGTGAGTTAGTGTATCTAAAGATAGGGCAGTTGAAGCTCATAGCCAAAAAGACAGCCAGCCTGTCCTACCTAGCCTTAATTCTGTTACTCATTAGGTAACCAGAATGACCACTGCAGAGTTTTAATATGGGAGTTTGTACACTGTCCAAGGTAAATTTAATTTGATATATACTTATTTTAAGACCTTACTAGAATGTTTTAATCCAAATTTCAGTGGGTGTTAAATTTATTTTAAATAAAAGTTTTCAGTCATTTTTCATTAAAGAATGTATACACATGTAAAAATACTGTGTATCAAGAATGAGTACTTGAAATGATGAGCAATAATACAAAAATAAGTAATTGAGAACAATTTATTTTTAAAAAGAAATTTTGCGAACTGATGGCCTGGGGATTTTATTGTTATATTATTAATGGTAACTTAGTGTAGGAGAAAGGTATCTTCCCAAAGATGAGTTTCTATTTTCTGGAACAAAAATGGGCCCATTGTTATCTAACAGTGAAAATTTTGCAGTCTCTCCTAACAGGTTTATAAATACTGTCTAAAAAATACCCAGTAATAGAAGTAAGTCCAACTTTTCTACATTATTAAAATGTTGAAATGTTATGCCTTGCTGTATGTGTACACACTTATCAGAATCAGAGTTCTGCAGCCATGCTTTTTGTTGACTTGGTAAAAAAGCATGACAAATACATCAAGTAATACATTGTCCAAGAGGGATTTTTAAGAGAACCACCAATGAGTGATTCTTGACTCTAAGGTCGTGGCAATGGCTTTAATATGGGGGTCTTTAGTAATCAAATGAGAGTGTGATCACCCATGATGTGCAAAGTCAATATAGGCTTACTAATGTGGAAATCCCAACAAAGAAATAATTTTGAGTTTTGTTTTACCACTGATACCACTAAGCTGTGGCCTGTTTGGTTACAGAAAATAGGTTTTAAATGTTATTAGCCATGCCATTTTAGTTTATTCTATAAAACGTAGGAAGGATCTAACACTCGCTCCTTGTAAGGGTTGGTTGGTAGAGGCATCTGCATCACTTAGCATTAATGTACTGCTTTGTTTCTCTACGTGGTTGGTACAGTAATATTTAGTTTTAAAGATGCCATCTTCATAGGTAAGTGCCCCTCCTCTGAAGAAGAAAAAAAATCAGAATTAATGTTCTCTTCAGTTGATAGAGAGTAATCGGAACTATTCAAATTCCATTAAATCCATTAGTTCTGAGGAAATGTTACTTCACTTACAATGCCCTCTTTTTAAGAGTCTAAAAGTAAATATATAAACCTTTCCAACAATAACCCAAAATTTTAAATAGTGTATTTCTGCAGTCAAGAAGAGAGGGTATTTGACCATTCTCTTCTTACAGCTTTTTGATTGACACAAGGACTTGGAGAAGCTTCTACTTCCCAGTCTACTTTTACCAGTCCTTGGTACATCCTCTAACCTTGGAGAAAAGTTCACAATCTTTATGGACTGTCTGTTTTTGCTGATAAACATTCACCTCTGGGATGCACCTGGAAAAGAACATGACCTAACATAGTATGAGTGTTAATTTGTTTTTTGAAAGCTGTACCAACAGGGCCACAGAGTAGAGCCACAGTGCAGGCATTTTCTGAGATTGTATTTCCTCTTAGCTAATGACAGGAAATGACCATTTAAGGATAGAGCAGTGAGACGATTTCTTATGATTGAGGCTAATCTTTTCATAAGCAAATCTTGCAAGACTTCACCACCTCATTGGGTGCACCACCTAGCCTTGCTGCATTTTGTAGTGTGCCCTTTGATTTCTGGCCTTACTTGTCACACCTTCAGCAGATTTTCCCACCATCAAACACCTTACTGCCAAGTATCACCAATCATTCCAGGTTTCCAACCTCCCCTTCTCTGTTTCCTGAACATGTCTACCATCTTGGTCTTGAAATCAGTGCCTTCAGTCATGTAACATCGTCTATCTAAAATATCGCCCTCCTTTGCTCTCTCTTCCATGTACACATCTTGGTCTGTTAAAAATTAACAAAGCTCACCTCCATAAAGTAACCCTCCCTGTGTGATTTTTCTAGGCAAAGTTGTTCAGCTCTCCACAACCCCATAGTGCTTTGTGTAGACCTCCCTCATTGTACTGCTTAGAGAGGTTAACCTATCTTGTATTTCTAACGGCAAATAGTGTGTCTTCTTAATCTTACATTCAGTACTAAGTCCAAAGATACATAGAAGTTAATAAATGGATGCCCAGTCAGAGAAAGAAGGAGATCTCTTGCCACACCCACAAAAATGAAAGACTGCTTTTCCTCCCTGGTTTCCCAAGCCAACAAAGTGATTTATAAGATAGGAACACTTCCATTTCCGAAACAATGCCAAGCCTCCCCGCTATTGCTAACCCTGGGGTTGTGAACTGTGGACCAATCCAAATATTCTTCCTCTGTCTTCTCTAATCTGCATAAATGTTATCTGCCAGAAGCTCCTGACAAAAGTTGATTCTTAAAAGGAGAATGGGAACTTTAGGAGTTTTGTCAATATAAGGCTAATTACCTGTTGTACAGTATCTTCCTACAAACAGCAGGAAGCATCTTAGAAGCTTTGCCTTTAGCAAGGGAGCTATCACCATTTCCCAACACACTGTGCTGATAGTCCTGAAACAAAAATGCATGGCCTCTCCCCCTAATCATAAAATTGTTCATGCTGCAAAGGGCTACATTCTCCTGAACTATATGGAATCAAACCCAGGCAGAAAATGCTCTCTGATAAACAACTCTCGGTGAGTGTAGTACAACTAACTCCTTGATAAGAACCTCACCAGGGTAGAAGCAGCATTTAGTATTAGGCTACTTCAGACCCTCAAGGAAATCTGGGTGCCTGTGGTATGGAAATGCTAGGAACCAGTGCCACACATAAACTAAACTACTGGCATTAATATTCAGTGATTAGAGGGCTTTGACGGTGACAGCCATCAGAACAAGTCAGGTTTAAAGAGTAAAAGAGTAATACATATGTTCCACTGAATAAAAACCATCAGTAGGTCCTAAAAAGTGTGTTAAACTGTATGAAAAAGGCTCATCTCTCATATATGTGGAATTGAGTTAGTACATGTAATATCCTTTTATTCTGATACAAAATTAATAAACATTTTTTAACTACTGCATTTTGTCTAGAAAAATCACACTTCCTGTTCTAAGCCCCAAAGAAGAAATAAGGTCTTGGATGAAGTCATGCTTGTAATGTGTCTGAAATCCAAATATAGAGCATATTCAGGAGGAAATTGGTTTGCAGTGAGAATGGAATAGTTCCCTTTCCTCACCAAGTAGAACTGATAAACAGGACTCTTGATTTCTGCCCAGTATAAGACTGTGGGGAAGAAACAGATGGTAACCTCTGGCTTCAAGAGTGTCCATCTCAAATAAAGGGGAGATTTTCACAACGGTGTCTGTGCAATTAGAGGGAACTTAGAAACAGATGTATTTAGAGGAAGGACGGAGAAATTTGAAGCACAGTGTCCCTAATTTTGCTTAGGAAGAGGGGACCCTCCCTAATCTGTTCTCTTCCTATAAATCCTTCCTAGTTTGAGCAAATCAAGAAGGCTATTAATCCTAACTATTTTAATATGATATAATCATGCTGAAACTTTCATCAAAGAAAAGGAACTTCTAGTGAGAGCAGACATTTAGAATCACATTTTTCCTAGCATTCCTTCATCTTTTTTTAACTATTTTTCAAAAGAGAGAATGGGAGAAAAACATCAATGTAAGAGAGAAAACATCAGTCAGTTGCCTCTCATTCATGCCCCAACTGGACCGAACCTGCAGCCTAGACACGTGCACTGACCAGTAATCGAATAGGCAACCTTTCACTTTGTGGGATGATGCCCAAATAACTGAGCAACTGGTCAGGGCTCTTCACCTTAGGTAAGGTTGTAGACTTGTACAACTGGGGTGTGATGTATTAAGGGAGAGGTAATCACACTTAAGTTGTACTCCAGGACTCTCATTTGCTTCAAATTGTAACTGAAAGTAATGTGAGGAAGGTTTCCAGAAGCCAAGGTCTCTGAGTAGTCAAAGTGCATCTCGTAAGATAACAGTGACATTGATGCCACTAGATGAATGGGACCATATAATAGTGTTACCTCGGTACTTGTTGTTACTTTATTCCAGAACTCATGACAAGTGCCCAAACTAGCTAGCACCAAATGATGAAGCATTTTCTCTTACAGGGTGGCATTGTGAAGTGTGACAAGTTCCAAGCAATGCCAAGTGCTGAAACATTTTTTTTTCTTGTCAAAATGTGATGAGTACAGGGTTTGGTGAGTTCTGAGGCCAATGAGTACTGAGGTATGACTGTATAGTATTTAGACACTACTTCTGATCATCACCAAGTAAAATTTTGCTCAAGCAGGAATAGACCAGAGCATCCTACTTATCAGAGTGCTTCCTCCTTCCCTCCCACTCCCTCTTTCTCTCTCCTGCCCTCTATGTAATTAATTTAGGAAGATGTAATTGATATACTGTATAATTCACTCATTTAAAGTATATAATTAAATGATTTTTAATTATTCACAAAGTTACTATAATCAATTTAGGAACATTTTTCTCACCCCAAAAAGAAATTCCATTTCTTCCCATTGCCTTAGATAATCACTAATCCAGTTTCTGTCTCGTGGATTTATGTATTCTAGATGCTTCATATAAATGGAATCATAATGTGTGATCTTTTGTGAACAGCTCCTTTGACTTTTAGCTTAAAGTTTTCAAGGTTTGTGGCATGTGGCATGTATCAGTACTTCATTCTCTTGAGATAAATTAGTAAGACAAGACAAGTGGAATAGAGAAATTGAGAAACAGATAATTAAATGACCAAGCAGTAGAAAAATTCTATCTTCCCTAACCAAGGACACTTAAGAGTAAATGGTTACACTTCTCTCCAACCAGAGCATAAATAGCTTAAATCACCTTACCCGGGGGATGGGAGGAGAGAGAGAGAGAGAGAGAGAGAGAGAGAGAGCGAGCGAGCATGCAGAAATCCAATTAGTGCTAGGGAGTCTCATTTTGGCACTTCTGTATAAAGCTGATAAATATTCTATTGAGATTCTCCTCTAAGATACCCCCTAAAATTCTGCCTTTAGAAAATAGATAAAAACTCTCAAGACAAAGACCCAGCTCAGACTCTCTCTGGAGCATACTTTCTTCCTCTCAGGTGTGCATCTTACTTCTATCTCCTAACCTCTGAGAATTCCCACCAAGACTTGCAACAGGGGAGCAGCAGCAGCAGCAGATTATTCCAGGCTAACCCCATGAACCTCTCTCCAAGGCCCCCTTTCTCTGACTTTTCAGTGAGCCCCAAAGCAGCCCTGCCTTGGCTCACTCCTTTCCTATGATGCATCTAGAGAGCCAAAGCACAGCACCGTCTAGGTTCTCTCCTGTTGCTTTCTTCTACCCTAAGCCCTTTCTTTGTTCACTGTCCCAGCTTCATAAACATACTCTCAAATCACCTGGACTCATTCGTGAAATTTTTTCTGGACAGGTCAAGAAACCCACATACTACTTGGCCAGTCTGAGGCAGATCTGCTTCAGGCCCAGCCCCCTTTCTGGTGACACTCTGCTGCTGAATAATTTCCCCATATGTGTATATGCCATATTCTACTTATCCATTTATCAGTTGATAGACATTTGGGTTGTTTACATTTTAGCTATTATAAATCATTGTGCTGAGAACTTTGTTGTTGTAATCAAGATACCAAGAAATCTGATCAGACCAATGGGGAAAAGTAGGGAGGTGCTGTAGAAGGGATTTGCCCAAGGCAATGGTAAACAAGCCTAAGATGGGATTGGCTGAGAAGCTGAATGCCTCCAGAGCACAAGGAATTAAGGGCAAGAAGATGTGGAATAAAAGAAGTACTCTTGGGCTCTTGGATGGGTGCCAACAAGTGGTATTTTGACTGGGAAGGAACCTCAGGCACAGTCTAGGATGGGGCTGGCTGGCAGAGGGTGGCATGTTATTCTTCTTTGAGTGTTCTAGAAGAGAAGACCTCTGAGGCAGAACTCTGACATTCTTCCAAAATTGTGTAACTTCTGTATCTTATGTTGTTTTAGTTGTAAACTAACCTATAGAAATAAGATAAAACTAACAGGGGAGGAAGGGGAGGCAGGAAATGCTAGGAGAATTCAGGTGTTAGAGTTTAGACTTAATTGATAGGTTTTAAGTGACTAGTGTATTGGAAGGCTGTTATTCCAAAATTATGAAGCTTTTGAATAAAGACTCCTTTCCTTTATCACCAAAGCTTTGCCTCCGGAATTTTGCCTGGAGGGTGGCCAAGGACAGCAGGACCCCAATTGCTGTCCAGTAACAGTCACTCTTCCAAAGCAGGATGGACACCCTACCAAAATTTGGTTTGGATATTGCCACACATGCACCATGAAGACATAATTTTAATTATAAATATGAAGGTCTATTTCTGGTCTCTCTATTCTGTTCCACTGATTTATATAAATATTTGTATGCCAGTACCACACCATCTTGGTGACAGTAGCTTTGTAGTTATTTTTGAGATCAGAAGTGAGTACTCCAAATGGTTTGTTTTTTTCAAGATTATTGTTTGCTATTGTTGGTTTTGTAAATTTACATACGAATTTTAGAATAAGATTGACCATTTCTGTGAAAATGAGAGCTAGGATTTTGCTGAGGGTTGTGTTGAATCTATAGATCAGTTTGGGGAGTGCCATCATTTTAATCAAATCTTCCAATCCATGAACATAGGGTGCCTTTCTGAATATTTAGTTTTTCTTCAATTTCTGTCAGCACATCACCAGATTGGGGGAGGGCTACCTTGGACAGTCCTTACTCTGATTTCTCAGTTAAATGAAACTGCTCTTTTTGGTGCTACACCCAGCTGTTAGGCTCCACTAACTGTTTATTGTTCTATTGTATTGGCCAATGCCTAGGGACATAAATGTCTCCATTGTCTGATCCAATTAAATTTGGGCCTCTTTTTTTGTGACTTTAGGGGTAGAAGAAGCAATATTAGAAAGACTAGATGGGGCTGCTTTGGCACTTTAGAAACATTACAGGAAAAAAGTTAGCCTAAGTGGGACTGCTGTCAGCTCACTGGAGCATCAGAGAAAAGGGATCCTTGGGGACAGGTTCAGGGGTTTAGCCCAAGAACTGCTGCTGCTCACTGCTCCCCTGGTTGCAAGTCTCACGGGGTCTCCTAGAGTTTAGGAGTGCACACCTCTGGGGAAAGGAGAGGGAGTAGGGATGGGCACAGTTTGCTCTCAGAAGAGAGAGCGTGCACGGGCTCTTTTCAAGAGTAGTGTTTGAGGGCCAATCTTTGGGATTTGTTCTGTTTCCAATATAGCTCTTCTTTGCCATCTCTTTCCCTGGATCTCTCTGGTAAACTAGCTTGCCTATGGTTTAGCTTGTTCTCATGAAGCTACCAGCGTCTTTCACTTGCTTACCACCAAGATCCTTATTGTTTTTGAGAACTCTTTAAGCTTGAACCTCCTCACACTCTGTCCTTAGGGAAGGAGGAGTTTTGGAGCTCTACCCATATTGCCTGCCTCTGTCTTGTGGGCAAAATTCCTGAGCTGCTGCTCCATTTCTGTGGTAAAGATAATGGCCTGCTCTTTCAGAGTAACACTCCTGCTTTACAAGCAGGGTGCTGGGTGGGGATGATCACCTCTGGTCTTCTCAGGTAACTGTTACTGAACTCCAGTAATTAAGTCTGTGTGCCCGCACACTCTGACCAACAAATGTGACCAGGGGTTTGCAGTAAAAATAAAAAAAATTTAAAAAAGGAATTAGTTTATTAGAATTGGCCAGTCCTGAGATGGGTAAGCTTATGCTCTGAAACACCCAACATCATACACAGCAAAATCATAAGATGCTGTGGGTTAGGGGCTTGGGGTCATCTTAGGAGCTGATTTGTCAGAAGTCAGATAAGGATAATAAATCCTTTCTCCATGTTTTGAGGACAACTCCAAGGTCATCTCTAGAGTCCAGAACTGGTTTCAAGGAAAGGTAGCCAAGGGGTCATCCCACTTTAGGGCCTAGGAGCTGCAACATAATTTAGGTTAAGATGTTATCTTTAGCCTGCCAGGGGCTTCAATCTTCTGAGCATTAGTCAGAACCAGGCTATTGTCTTCTGCTGCCTCAGGGGTCAATGGTCATCAAGGTGAGAGACTAAGATCAGGTCAGCGAAGTGTGCTGAGAGAGAAGGGAAATTTTGTTTTAAACCTATAGTTTAAATCAAATCAGAATTATGAGGACCTTTGTTTCAGTGCCATTCCTGATAGGGAACCTTTACCCTGTGACCAAGCTGGAGGTAGAGGAATCCAAGCCAAGTATTCTTGGACTGCCACACTTAGGGCAGACTTTCTGTCCTTAGAGTAGAGGTTGGGTAGAGGAAAAGCACCCTTGACCTTCAGCAGCACTCATCTGGAATTTAGCCTTTATAACACAGAACTTTGCCCAGGCATGAGAAATACTGGCAACCTCGCCCTTCCAAGGAGATATTGACACCTTTAACTGGGAGCTGGAGAAAGAGATCCCCTTCTTCCTAACCACAAAGTGGACAAAAAAAGGGGAGGAAGTAAGAAAAGTAACTTCACAGGGTGGTTGGGTCATACATTACTAGCTGAGTAGATCATGGTGGGTAGCATGCCCCAAGAATTTAACTTCTTTAGAAAAAGTCTCATGTCTTTGCTTGAAGTCAGCCCTGTCCATTGTTTCTGTGCACCTAGTTTAACACGCCTTTGAAATAACAGGAGCAACACCCCTTGAAGGCCTCAAGAAAGCATATACTCTTATGAACTATCCTGTAATCCAATCCCTTCTTGCTTTCTCCCACCTCCAAATGCATGAAAGAAGCTGTAAAACTGTTATTATCCACAGCATTTGAGATCTTGCTCCCTAGCTTATGTCATCAGCTTGGCTCAAATAAACTCATAAAAAAACCCTCTGCAGGTTCTTAGGTTGACATACCCAAATTGAGCTGAGCTATCATCATCCTGAACTGAGACTCGAGAATGAGTAGGTCCTGGCTCAAATGCCACAGACTCTCATTGCCCTTACCAAGATTTAATACACATGTTCTTGTATAAATGTTTCTTTTTCTTTTTTGAAAAAGATTTTAATTTATTTATTTTACAGAGGGGGAAAGGAGGGCTAGAGGGAAGGAAACATTGGTGTGAGAGACAAACCAATTCGGTTGCCTCTTACGCAGCCCCAGCTGTGGACCTGGGGGACAATCCAGCATGTGAACTAACCAGCAACCTTTCAGTTCACAGGCTGGTGCTCAGTCCACTGAGCCACACCAGCCAGGGCTGGAAACAATTTTAACTCAGAGGACAATTTTGGTTTAGGTCAAACTTGTTCAATTGCTCTTGAATTCTTAAGCTAAATAGATGCCTTCTTTTTTTAAACTTGTTGAAGAATATTTTTATTGTTGACTGCTTTTCTTTTTGTTTTTTTTATTAACTTTTTTACGTTATTATATTTTTTTCCATTACCATTTAATCCCCTTACACCCACACCCTACCCCAATCACCACACTTATTCATGACAACTTCTTTTTTTCAAGATTTGTTGGTGATTTCTGATTTATCAGCATTCACCTTATGAAAATCCTTTCTTTATTTAAGATCAGCTCCTAGAACTAGGAACTCACCCCTTTACGAGTCCACTTCCAGAAACTTCCCTTCCTTACAGAAACTGCGGTGCTTGGGAAGATCAACCCTGCTACCTTTCTCCTCATCTATTCTCAGCATCGCCATGGTCACGATGAAGACTGCCCCTGCCCCCACCTGTGCTATTTGAGCCTTAGTGGACAGGCGCCCAAACTGTCTCTATAACTCCTCTCCACTGCAACAGAATTCTCCCACGTCCCCATCCCAAACTTCTGCATTCGCCATTTTTTCCCCTGAACTTTATCAGAAACTTCTCAAAGGTTTTTAATTTTCCTTCTTCCCAACACCTACCTCTAGAGCAAAACTGAAGGCATAGAGAGGGAGCAGAAAGCATCTTTTTATCACTACAAAAAGAAGAAAGAAGATGGCAGAAGAGATTAACCCCTTGGGGTAGTAAGTATATTGGCTGTCATTTCCAACTCATTTTTAAGGAGAAACCACAAGAACTAAGGTACAATGGAAAATGAACCTTTGGGATCAAAAGCCTGGACTTGGAATCCAGACCAACCACAAATTAGCTGTGAACCATCTTATTCTCAGATTCTTGGACTGAAAATGAGTTTAGCACCTCTTGTCCACTGGATTATTGCTAGGATCACATGGTATATTACATACGAAAATGTTTAAAGTGCTGTTCATGAATTTCCTTTCCAAAAATGTCTATATTTTCAATAATAACAATTATATATACTCATAAAATTTATGGGAAACTCATAAAAGTACACAAAGAAGAAATTAAATTTACAAGTCTACCACAAGTTACTATTAAGATAAAATGTTTTACTTGTCTTTCTTCTAATCTGCTAGTAATTAAATATGTGTATTTAACATCGTTAGGATTATGCTCTATATATATCTTGTGTCCTTGTGTAGCAGACTGTATTTTCCAAAACGGGCCATAAGACATTTTTTGGTGCCAGAACTTTACTTCTCCATCAAGAAGTGGGGTCTTGTTTTCCCTTCATATATAACTGGCTGGGGCTTGCAGCTGCCTTGATGAACAGAATTCGGGGGAAGTGATGTTGCGTTGCTGTAAGCCTAGGTAACAAAAGGTGATACAGCTTCTGTCTGGCCCTCGTTTTTAAGATACTGGCTCTTGAAGCTCATCCATATGTTGTGAGGAAGTCTAGGTCCCATGGAGAACCTGTGTATAGGGATTCTGACCAACAACATCAATCACTGGACATATGAGCTAGAGGCCCTTCAGACGATTCCAGCCTTTGGAGCAGCTAGAGAGAAGCTGTCTCCTGTAAGCCCAACCCAAATAACAAACTCACAAACAGAACAAATATGGCCATCGTTTATTTCACTTAAGATATGGATGCACATTTTCTAATGTATTTACCAGTTTTTACATCAATTTAAGATGGCCAAATATTATTTCATTATGTGGATATTCTATAATTTATATTATACTTCCCTCATTGTTTATTTCTTAAAGTTCTCTCTCCCATCCTTTTATTTTTTAAAAAATTATTGATTGATCTGAGACAGACACTAATTTGTTGTTCCACTCATTTATGCATTGAACCTAGATCCTTGGCATATTGGGACAATGCTCTAATTAACTGAGCTAACTAAGCTACATGGCCAAGGTTCTCCTATCCTCATTTTATGCTATGATACATAATGTTGCCAAAACCACCTTTGTATACACATTCTGAGTTTTGCTTTTCTGATTGTTTCCATGGGGTAGATTTTTAGAAGATAAAAGTAAACAATTTCTATACTTCAGTTATATTGAATTACCTTTTGTGGCTCATGAGAATAAAAACTACCTTGACTGTTATTTTTATAGAGAAGTGTTCTAAGATCCAAACATTACACAACTGCCTCACAAAATTTGGTAACACAATCATCTTCCAAAATCAAAGACCTCTTTTTGCACTGATTTCTGAATCACGGTCAGCATGACATTTTTATTGAGAATGGTTCTTTCTGCCATGGCTTATACCTATTACCTTTGATTTCCCTTGGATGACTCGTATCCCAGAAGAAATTTGTTTTTATAAGATGATGTTTTTACTACCTATGGTAGGCTAAATGTAGCCTTCAAAAGGATCATCATATCTGAATCCCTGGAATGCATATTATATGATAAAGTAGAATTTGCAGATGTGACTAAGATTTTGAGATAGAAAGTTCATCAAAGATTATCCAGAAGGCTATGAAATACAGTCGTAAGTGAGAGGCAGAAGAGAGACTGAATGCAGACAGAAGAAGGCAATGCGACTATGGAGGCAGAGACTGGGGTAATGTAGCTGCAAGCCAAGGCATCCCATCAGCCATGAGGAGCTGGAAGAAGCAAGACACAGATTGTCCTCAAGAGCCTTTGAAGGGACTGTGGCTATACCCAGCTATACCTAAATTTTGGCTCAGTGAAACTGATTTTGGACTTCTGGCCTCTAGAGCACTGACAGAATAAATTACTGTTGTTTTAAAGCCCCCCGTTTGTGGTGATTGGTTATAGCAGCCCTAGGACATTTATACATCACTTGTTGCTACCTATGAAACATGAAATTACAAAGGAGTCAATTTAAAAAATATTTATTCTTAGAGAAAGGGGAAGTGAGGGAGAAAGAGAGGGATACAAACATCAACCAGTTTCCTCCTGCATGAGCCCCAACTGGGGACCAGGCCTGCAACCCAGGCATGTGCACTGGCGGGGAATCAAATTGGTGACCTTTCACTTGGTGGGATGACACCCAACCAACTGAGCCACACCAATCAGGGCCAAAAGAGTACATTTCAGTGCTCCAAATTCTGTTCCTCAAATATCTTCCCAGAGGTGGTACAGGCTCCAGTGAACATGCACAAAATACATTAGAAATCTTTGTGTTTTATGGGTGTGAAGATTTAAATATCACATGTTTGCTGTCTTGGGGAGAGAATAATAAAGCAAAAATAACATTCCCATACTTGAAGTATTTATATTCTATCCTGGATGTACAACAAACAACACACACACAGCACTCACACAACACCTAGAGTTTCCTCAGACTCCACCTTGAGGTACACACTTTGAAATATGTCAGAATTCACAGCACATAAACATGAAACTATAGCTTGAATATCCCCCCCACCACACCCTACCCCCACCACCATTTAGAGATAATTGCACTTGTAGAAAGGAAAATAACAAGGAGTCACAGATAATAGGGCCCCAAAGAGCTCAAAGAAATAGGTTAATCTCTCTGTGGATCCTAGCTTGTCATAAAATATCAGTGTGCACTAGCTTCTCTTTCCTTTCCTTGGTTAAAAATGTCCCTTTATTGTCAAGGTCTAAAAAAAGTCAAGATATAACAAATGAATCCGCAGTGATGTTTGAAAAATATGCCCTGACACATTTGGAACATACCCACTGTTCAAAATCTGCCAGCTAAGAGAAGCTGATTAGAACCCCTGATGGCCCGCGGGGAGCCCCGTCCAGGTGCCTGTTACCTGCTGCTGTCAGCTCTGCCTTTGGGCCAGCATGAACAGAGTGTCCAGTTGCTTCTCATCTTTATGTAAACACCAGACCAGGAGGCAGCCACCGCTGCTGATAGAAACATGAAGGCAAGGTCACGCTGCTGGAGACTAGGCGAGGCCCCTCCCCTTCTCTTGCTTGGCATGAGACTTTAGTTGGGCCTCTTCAGTGATGAAAGCATCATCCTTTTCTTAAAGAAGTGCCTTGACTTGGCAGTGTTTTTGTTCCTTCACTTGGAGTCAGAACACATCCACTCTACACACTCCCCTGAAGCTCAGAACTGAGAGAGACTTAAAATGATCATCACTGTTGGTACCTGCATTTTAAATTGAAAGGACAATTCTAAGGTTGGCCAGAGCCCTGCATTGCATCGCAGGTGGTAGATTTTAAGTGTGTTTTCCATCCACATTTTCTTTCTGAGGGTGAAAAAAAAAACCCTGCCAAATTTTGTTTAGCAGGTGTCATTTCTTATACTATAATCTATTATGAATTAAATAATTAATGTGATTATGAATAATACAGCACAGGAAAAGTTTTCTAGGAATGAAATAAGCCACAATGGAACAAGTGTTGCTGTCAGCCATGGACAAAGCGGCCGTGATCCATGGGGCAGAGAAATCCTTGTGAGGGGAAGTGAGATTCATAAATATATTCACTTATTTAACAAAAGATTTATTAGTGCCCATTTCATGAAAGCATTGTGTAATGTCTTAGAAATACAATGTGAGAATAAGATAGATCAGTGACTGTTCTTAAAGAATTTAAAGCCTAATTAATTGAAAGACTGTTAGGAGAGACAGACAAATAGCAATTACCAGTTGGTGTCCTGATAAGGTGCAGTAGGAAAGCCTCTAACCCAAACCCAACCTGCGGTCAGGCTTTGCAAAGGAAGCAATAATTTCTTGAAACTCAGGGGGTGGGTACAGTGTAAGCAGTGGTTTGGTGGTAGGAGATAACCTGAAACAATCAAACACTGGAATAAGATCATGCTGGTTGAGAGATGAGACTCTGAAGGTAAAAAGAAACCTCTTTATATGTATTTTGTGAGTAAAAGTGATGAAAGTTATTAAATGACATTAAGCTTGGGTTAGTGATGCAATCCAGTTTACCCTCTAGAGAAAGAGCTCTCTGTCTACAGAATGGACTGAAGATTCTGTGTGCAGCACTGGAGATTCTGTGGCGAGAGGCGACAGTGGCCTGGGTAATGGTGGTGATAGTGAGGAAGCAGATAGGTGGATGACACAAGGAATATTTAGGGGAGATATTTGACAGCCTTGGTAAGTGAGTGGGCATAGGGTAAAAGGATAGGGATAAATCTAGAAAGACTCATCATTTTTCAGACTTTACTAATAGCAGGTGCAGTTACTGAGCTCAGTTTCATACAAGTGAACTGAAGGTATCTAAGTTATGTCGAGGACAAGATGTTCAGCAGACGGTTGGATAAACAAGTTATTTTATCCAAATCTCTCTCTGGAGAGAGATTTAGGCGAAAGGAATAGATTTGGGAGTTGTCAGCATGCAGTCAATAATGGAAGCCATTGTAGCCAAAGAGATTGCTCAAGGAACCTTGTAGGTGAAGGAGAGATGATCACCTGGGACAGGTGAACTGAGAAATATGGTGTTTTAAGAGATGAAAAGAGTGTCTTGCACAAGTGTGTATCATGGATGCCAAAAGTAAAGATGTTTAGGGAAGGATGGTGTGGGCACAAATGCCGAATGCAGCCTCCCTCACTACCCATGCATTTACTACCCAGGGCAGGATCCCTCCTCCATATGGTGAAATCATTTTCAGTCATCATCATGTAAAAATCAATAATGATCTTCATTTCATGATTTGTTCTTTAATTTTGTTTATTTATTTATTTTAAGATTTTATTTATTTATTTTTAGAGAGGGGGAAGGGAGGGAGAAAGAGAGGGAGAAAAACATCAATGTGTGGTTCCCTCTCATGTGCCCCTTTACTAGGGACCTGGCCTGCAACCCAGGCATGTGCCCTGACTGGGAATTGAACGAGCGACCCTTTGGTTTGCAGGCCTGTGCTCAATCCACTGAGCTATGCCAGCCAGAGCTGTTCTTTAATTTTAAAACAAGCATATTTTTTATCAAGAATAATTTTTAATTTTAAAGGTATTATTTCATCAGTAAACTATTTCATGTATAGATTAGAATTTATATTTACCAAGAAAATAAAATCTCACGAGTCTCCCTCTGTTTTGCTGTTTCCAATTTTAAATGCAAATAAAAACTCCTAGTGTGGCAACATGAAATGACAGAATTAAAAGAACTCAATTTCTGTTTCTTTGTCTTTGCAATCTTTGTGTTGTCATGTTTACTTTGAATCTACAGACTAAAGAAAGACGTGAATGGGTTGGAGACACAAACCATGCTCAATGCAAGCCTGAGTGAATCTGAATGATTATGGATTTACTCTTGAAACGAATACCTGTAGCTGAGCCCATGTGTGTCTGAGGTGAACTTCCTAAATGCAGACTCCTAAAATTAACTTTAGAATATAATATAATATTCGTTAAAGAATATATAATAAAAATGTGTTTATTTGAATTTTGCATACATATATGTATACATATAACAAACTATAATATACATATATAACAGCAATATGTTGTTAAAAAACAATAACTATGGCAATTGCACGGAACTTAGATAAAGAAAAGCATTTTGGGGAGGAGTATTTTATACTTACACTGTTTGGAATTGCTGATATATTGCAATAATAAAAAATGACCAATTTTATAAGTTTTTATTATTATTTTTAAATTCTTTACAGAAAATGCACCCCCTTAATGACTGACTATACATCCAAGATATACTCTACTCTCAATGGCCAGCTTTCGGTACACTAGTGACCTAGATGATAAGTTAAATGAGGCCTGAAAATTACTCATGTATTTGCTCATAAGAAGGTCCTAGGTGACTTTGACAAACTTAGTTTCAGAGGAGTGGTGTGGTGAAGCCATATCACTTTGGGCTGAGAAAACAGGAAGTAGAAAATCAGTAGGACAGTGACCTACCTCACTGGCCTACGTCCTCCCACTCCCTGGTCACTCTTTATCCCTTCCCCTTTACCCTGCCTATACATTCTGTTTCCCAAGCATACTGACCTTCTCTACTCTTCCCTGAGTATTCCAAGATCTTGTCTGCTTATGGCAATGTGGTGATGAGCCACAGTCACAGGAGAATTTGGTCACTGGCAAATAATTAGCTCAATCTGAAAATGATTATAATTTTATATATAAAACCAGTCAGTTCATGATTCTAACTCAGACTTTTCAGCTCTGGGTGCTGCGCCTCTACCAGAATTTCCCTGGCTCTGGTACTGTGGTTCTCTGGCACATCACTTTTGTCAGCTCAATCTAGAAAATCAGTTGAGCAAAGCAGGAGTTATTGTTGCTTTAATCTGCCCTGTTTGCCCAGGAAAGGCTCTGTTGGATTTTCAAAATGAATGATTCAGATGCATCTAAGTATTTACATTTGTTGGAAAAGATTGACATTTTAGGATGTAATTTGATATATTCCTTTTCTCAGTACCTCAGCCCCTCTTTTCCTGTGCTTTGTTACACATTCAGTGACATGAAACCACGTGGCACTAGTCACTTCAAATATCTACAAGCAGGTTATTATGTACTCCAAAGTCAATCACTTACCTGTGGTCCAGAAGGAAAATTGGGTTGTGACTTCATTTCCTACTGCTTCAGACTTAGGGTTTCCCTCAACCCTGCCCTTACCAGTTTCTGAGTACTACTTTTATTTGTTAAGTTTAAAATGGCACTTTTATGTGAATTGAGCACAAACAATGTAAACTTACAGAGACTTGTTGATAATGAAACTGCTTGAGGCTGGTGTCCTGGATGGAAAATTGGGCACTTTATTCTGAATATTTGTTCTCAGACTTTGCCAATGGAGCTCCTCAGCCTACTTAATGAGAATTCACTGTCTCTAACAAGAGCCATTTAAATATTTGCAGTGCAGTTCCCTTTAGTGAGTTCACTTGAATGAATAGGTGGATAAATAGTAACGGGACCAATTTCTGTAAAGGAATGGTAACATTCCATAATAGCATTTTAAGTACATATAGAAACCTTCATGACTTTTAAATATTAGAAAATCTCAACAATGTGCAGCTGGTGAATGAAGCCCTCTTGATAATTGAATATTTTTCTGGGATACTAAGCTCTAGATTTAACAGCTGTCCAGTTGTTGGCAGCAAAATGGCACCAGGTGTTAGGCTAGTGGAGACAGACCAAACCTCTGTTCAGCAACATCGGTACTTGAGTTCTGGCTAAGAAAGAACTCGGAACCAAGACTCAAATACAAGCAAAAGTTTATTTAGAAATTCACAGAGGTAGAATAAGTGAGCCATAGAAGAAATGAGCTGAAAAAACAAGTAAAAGAGGCAAAAGAAGGGCCCTTGGAGCTTAGGAGCAAGAAAGAGGCAAGAAAAACTCACCCGGGGTGGGGAAGGCCTGGGGAAATGTGCAGGTATGCTCCCTAGAGAAAGCCTTGCTGGGTCCTCTGTTTCAAGGGCTTTTAAAGGTGGGGATTTTAGGGGAGGTTCCAGGGTAGGATTCAAAGAATATTCATCAGCTTTCCAGGTGTGTCATCTCAGGGTCATGGTCTCCACCTCCACTGATTTGTTGATGCCAGGCAAGTGGTCATTCATCATCGCAGCTGGTCCTAATATGAGCCGTGGCATCACTTTGTCTGATTTTGCTGCTTTACTGGGCCTGGAGCTCAAACATAACTGAGGCCTAAATGTATTTTATATAAATCAGAACCTCATTGTCCTGGGAGCTTAATGCTTAAGGGCTATTCTCAGGCCTCCTTATTTGTTCCCCCTCTAAAGGGATCTAACCTGTATGACTAACAACATGCAAAAAGGGGAAAGGTCAGGGGAGGATTCGAACCACATGACCAGCAATATGAAAAGTCAGGGGGCCCTGGCTGGTGTGGCTCAGTGGATTGAGTGCTGACTTGCCGACCAAAAAGTTGCTGGCTCAGTTCCCTGTCAGAGCACATGCCTGGGTTGCAAACCAGGTCCGCAGTTGGGAGCATGGAAGAGGCAACTGATTGATATTCCTCTTTCCTTCCCCATCTCTTAAAAGATAGGAAAAAAAAAGGTCAGGGGGTCTAAACCGCATGACCAGTGATATGCTAGGGGAGGAAAGGTCATCCTAGGGGTGAGGTCCTTGTTTTCCCAGTTTTTCCCATTGCTAGGCACCTGGGGCTTTCTGCCCCTGTGACCTTCTGTACCTGGCCCCTTGTTCTTGCTCTACTCATGACTAAATAACTGCCTACCACACAGTCAACAGTGAAGGTTATACTCAGGTGTGTAAACACTGACTTTTGCTATTGAATTTTCCCCCACTTTTGTTGATACATATCTAGGTACTTTACTATGGTCTATCCAAATTTTGAACGAATTTTTGTTACTTACTAGCAACTCAGCTAGAGTTGAGTATAGCAAGGCCAAGATGAGAATAATAGGGTCCTATTATTTGCTGATAACAAATTGTTATTTTGTGATTATTTTTCAAGGGAGGATATTCATGCTAAAATGAAATTTGGTTGTCTCTCACATATCCCCTACTGGGGATCTGGCCTGAAACCCAGGCACGAGCCCTCACTGGGAATGGAACTGGTGACCCTTTGGTTCACAGTCCAGCACTGAATCCATGGAACCACACTAGCCAGGGCTAAAATAAAATTTGGGAATCATTTTGCTGTAATACAAAGATCTTTGTTCTAGTGCTGTGTTAGCCATTACAGCTATCATGTACCCTTAGAAAAAGCAATTAATATCACTGAGCCTCAGTTTCCTTGTGATTATAATTGTAAACCCCCAAAAGAAAGATTCATTTGAAGAGAAGCCCAAGAAGGATTTTATTTGATAAGAAGGACACCCCATGGTCAACCAAGGGCCTGAATTTTATAAATAATAAGAGTCTAGAAGTTAATTGCTGACAGGGTCTCCTCACATACTCTGTGTAATGGGAAGCAGTCACACTGAAGTCTTAACTTCCTGAACTTTGTCCCACTTGTTTAAGTCTCTGAGTCAATTATTGCAGGGAAACCCTGGTTTTGTATTTCAACTAATGGACTGAGACCTTCTCTGTCCAATCAGAATTGCACAATTTGAATACCTCATTTGCATAAAATGCACCTAATTGAGAAGCTGGGCAGGTGCTTTGACTATAAAAGGTAGCTTCCGGACTTCTGGCTAAGATGGAGGCATAGGCAGGTACACTTTGTCTCCTCACACAGCCAAAAGAAGGACAACAACAGCAAATTTAAAAACAGAACATAACCAGAACTTCCAGAAAATCGAAATGTATGGAAGTCAGACAACCAAAGAGTTAAGAAGAAACAAACATTCATCCAGACTACCTAAATAACTGCCTACCACACAGTCAGCAGTGAAAGTTATACTCTGGTGTGTAAACACTGACTTTTGCTTATTGAATTTTCCCCCAATTTTGTTGATACATATCTAGGTACTTTACTATGGCCTATCCAAATTTTGAACGAATATTTGTTACTTACTAGCAACTCAGCTAGAGTTGGAAGTAAGGAAGGGCAGAGACACAGAATGGGCTGGTCCCACACCCACATTAGTAGATAAAAATTCAGGAGGGATATCTTGGGAGCAAGGAGTTCCAGCCCCATACCAGGTCCCCCAGCCCAGTGTTCCAGTGCCAGGAAGATAAGTCCCCACAACTTCTGGCTGCACAAATCAACAGGGACTGAGTCAGTGTAAGAAACTTCTGGAGCCCTAAACAGTTCCTCTTAAAGAACCTACACACAGACTCACCTACTCCAATTCACCTCCTTCTGAGCTCCAGCACTGGGGTAGCAGCTGGAAAGGCACCAGTGGCATACTGGTAGAAACTGAAGTATTGGGCACTAAGGTGAGCAGAGGCCATTGTCCTTTTTCTAAAACCTGCCTCCAGAAGGCAACAGAGCCAGCAAGCTGGTGCCATATTTGAGACTCCATCAGCCTGGTTAACATTGTTTGACCTGCCTTGGAGATCCCCAGATACTGCCTCACCAAACATACAGGCCCATCCAAGCAGCTTTTACATATGAATGGCTGCCTTGGTTCATGCTTCACAACTTCCTAAATTTTCTCAAATGAGAAATAGCTGGCCTCAGTGACCCCCAGGGCTGGTACTAGCAACATCTAGCGTAGAATCATAGCTTGGCTTTGCCTGGGAATCTCCAAGCCCAGAACAAGTACAAGCTATCTCAGATTACTTTATAGATCAGGGAGGGTGGCCCCAGGAAATACATCGGTGGGGGCTGACCTTGGCCTGCATCAGCTAGGAAACCCCAGGGCCAGCACACCCAGTGAATAGCTACAGACCATGTAGGAGCATCACCACCCTGGCCCTACATAGCTGATCCTCCACAGAGGAAAGAAGTTGGTAGTAAGTGGTCACAACCAATCTTTGCTGCTAATTGGCCTGGGTAAATCCCTCCCATCGATCTGCCAATAGCAACCAAGCCTCAACTACAAGTGGAGGGTGTACTCAGCCCACACCAAGGATGAATCTTTAGTACCCACCTTGGGTGATAGGGGAGGCTGTGTCACTGGACCCTACAGGACACCTACTACATTAGGCCACATGACCAAGACACAAAGTTAAAGCAGCTCCATCTAATACATAGAAATAAACATAGGGAAGCTGCCAAAATGAGCAGACAAAGAAAAATGGCCCAAATGAAAGAACCGATCAAAATTCCAGAAAAAGAGCTAAACAAAATGGAATAAGCAATCTCTCAGATGTAGAGATCAAAATAATGGTTATAAGGATGCTCAGGGAACATCCTTAGTGAGGGACCTCAGCAATATAAAAAAGATCTAGTCAGAAAGGAAGGATACAATAATTGAAATAAAGAACAATTTACAGGGAAACAATAGTAGAGTGGATGAAGATGAGAATCAAATCAATGATTTTAAACATAAGAAGGAAATAAATAACCAATCAGAACATCAAGAAGAAAACAGGATCCAAAAAATTAGGATAGTTTAAAAAGCCATGGGGACAACTTCAAGTTCAACATTCACATAATAGGGGTGCCAGAAGGAGAAGAGAAAGAGCATGAAATTGGCAATCTATTTGAAAAAATAATGAAATAAAACTTCCCTAATTTGGTGAAGGAAATAGACATGTAAACCCAAGAAGGACAGAATGTCCCAAACAAGATGGATGTAAAGGGGTCCACTTCAAGATACATCATAATTAAAATGCCAAAGTTTAATGATAATGAGCAAATCTTAAAAGCAACAAGAAAAAAAGCATTTAGTTACCTATAGGGGAGTTCCCATAAGACTGTCAGCTGATTTTTTTCCAAAGGAACTTTGCAGGCTAGAAGGAACTGGAAAGACAAAGTCATGAAAAACAGACCTACAGCCAAGATTCCTCTACCTAGCAAAGCTGTCTTTTAGAATCAAAGGGCATATAAATAGCTTCCCAAACAAACAAACAAAAAAAAACTAAAGGAGTTTATCATCACCAAACCATTACTATATGAAATGTTAAAGGGATATATTTAAGAAAAAGATAAAAAATATGAACAATAAAGTGGCAAAAATACATATCTATCAACAACTGAATCTAAAAAACAAACTAAGCAAACAAGAAGAAAAGAGAGCATTTTGATGGTTGCCAGATGGGAGGAGGATGTGGGGGAATGGGTGACAAGATGAGGGGATGAAGACGTGCAAACAGGTAGTTACAGAATAGCCATGGGGATGTAAAGTACAGTGTAGGAAATGGGGTAGCCAAAGAACTTAAATCATGGCCCATGAACATGAACAATTGTGAAGGGATTGTCTGAGGGAGGTGGGGATGCAGGGTGAAGGGGGGAAAAGGAGGAAAACCAGGACAACAGCAATAGCATAATCAATAAAATATAATTATAAAATAGTTCAATTAATGGTTAGAATTTCAAATTCACTCATTCATGCAACAAATATCTATGATGTACCTACAACATCTGAGGCACAGTGCATGAAATACATTGATAAATAAAACATAAAATATTCCTATACCCACAGTTTTTGGTCCAGTAAGAAAGAAGAGACAGACCATTAGTAATAGCTATAATAAATAAGTAATTTGTAGATAGTATTAGAAAATGCTCTTATGAAGAAAAAAGAGAATATGTAGATTAGAAAGTCCAGATTTTTGGGTCAGATGTTTTTGCAAATATGATAGTAGAAATTTGACCAAGTGCCATTTCAGCAGATTCTTAAAGGCAATAGAGATTTAGTTATTTGGTTATCTGAGGGAAGAGCAATTTAAATATGGGTGTGACCAATGCAAAAATTTTAAGGCAGGAGTAAGCCCAGTCTGCCTGAAGAACGACAGGAGACCAAGTGTGGCTGAAGTGAAGTGAGCAAGGCAAGTGGGGATGTATGTTTAAGTCTGTGGGTCGATCGTGCAGAGCCTTGTGGTCATTTTAAGGACTTGACCTTTTTCTGGGTGAAATGAGTAGCCATTTGAAGGTTTTGAGCAGAATTATAACATGACCTGACTTACATTTAACAAGATTACCTAACTTGCTCTGTTGAAAGTAGATATGTGGTAAAGCAGGGGTAGAAATAGTAGCATTAGGAGATCATTATGATAATCCAGCAGAAAATATATCCTTGCTTGCATTAGGATTATAACAACAGAAGCGCAAGCAGGAGAGATTTTCTTCTTCTGAATATACTTTGAAGGCAGAGACAAGCTTTATTACTGAATTTGAGTGAAAATTATCAAGCCATATCAATTTAGGATAATAAGTACACATTAACAGCAAAATAAGCATCACTAAATATAAAATTCTAGTTTCTAATCTAAGTCAACTGCATGAAGTTTTAAAATTCAGTTACGAAAAACATTTCAACTAACAGATAACATAGAAGGCAACACCTATATTTAAGCAAATGTTTGTTGAGTTTTAAAAGTTATTTCAATATTCTTTTTTAATCCTATCAATGTTACCTCAAGAGTAGGTGGAAGAAGTTTACTCACATAAGACTTCATTTATTCAGGAAGAATTCAGATACAATAGTACAGAACTAACATTATTCTTCAAAAACTAATTTGACCGTACCTAAATAAAACTGTTGGTGGCAATAGCATTTTCTGGACAAAATTTGTAGAAGTGAAAGAAAACTCAAGTTGATAATTTCAGTTCAAAATATCTGCCAAAAAGTAGGTGGTCTTTGTTTAACATTCGACCTAGAAAGTTTGCAGAACAACTTTGAAGAGTTCATAGCATTCTATCATTGGCCATTTTGGGTCCCCAAGATAATGATAATGTTGTGTGTGTGTGTGTGTGTGTGTGTGTGTGTGTGTCAAGGGGGCAGGGTGGAGGTGTGTGTATGTGTGCCTAATATTAATGTTGGCAAATCAAACTGGGTGAGGTACCACAAAGTGCAGCTATTGGTGAGACTGGAATTTTTGTTGAAAAGACAATGCATAAATCTAGATAGCGTTTTAATTTTTCATTGTATTTTATGAGCTTCAGCTATAAGATTAAGGACAGGAATGTCATTGTGATAGTGTGCTTACAAAGTGCTTCAATTACCATTTGAGTCACTTGTGACACCGACCAGGAGCACAGTTGCCCACTTCGTGCTCACTTGACAACACCTTGGCAACGTTTCATTGCTCATTTTGCACATCCACCTCTACAATGCTGAACTGTAAATTTCCTAAGAATTCAAATATATCAGCAGTGAAAATATTATTCACTTATTAATACAAAAAGAAACGATTTAGGACAGTGGTATAATAGGGCATTTCTTATATATATGAGATATATCAGCAACTCTCAGGCTATAATAATTAAATAAAAACTGCAAGAGAAGCAAAAGTACTTACAAGTTTTTAAAAGTTAAATATATGAGAAAAAGGACTTGTAATTAGGGAAAGAAAAATTTTCCTTGACCCTCTGAAGATCTCTGACTGGGTCTGAAAATTAAAATGACAAAGGCAGATTAACAGGAGAGAAGCATGACAATTTTATTAAAATTTACAACAGCAGTCCCCAACATTTCTGGCACAAGGGACCAGTTTCATGGAAGGCAAATTTTCAACGGACTGGAGCTGGGTGGGGAGAATCAGTAGGTGGAGCTCAGGCAGTAATGCAAGCCCACAGCATGGGGCGGGCAGGGAAGAAGGAGGATGGGGATCCTTGCTGAGGGTCCGTATAAGAGAAGGAAGGCTTAAGGAAGTGACCAAAGATTCAGAGAAGTGACCAAAGCAGGAAGCTTTTATATTTTTTAGACAAAGAAACGGAATATTTGAATTGACAAGACAGAGAAGTTTGGGCTAGGAGAAATAAGTGGTGAAGTAACTGGGAAGATAAGCATTAGTTTAACAAAGTTTATTAGCACAGATTTCTTGTCCCCAATTCCCTGTCTCTGGGGATAAGTGTGTTCTCCTTCCTTCTGACACAGGGAGGGTATCTTTCACGTGGGAGTTTTATGGCTGTTTCAAAGAAGAAAAGCAACTGGGAGATCAGAGTTGCTTTCCTGCTATTGCCATTTTCTGAAACTCCTTCAGTTTAAGATATACAATGTGCCAAGCCCTGGCTGGCATAGCTCAGTGGATTGAGCGCGGGCTGGGAACCAAAGTGTCCCAGGTTCGATTCCCAGCCAGGGTACATTCCTGGGTTGCAGGCCAGAACCCCCAGCAACCGCACATTGATGTTTCTCTCTCTCTCTCTCTCTCCCCCTCCCTTCCCTCTCTAAAAATAAATAAATAAAATCTTTAAAAAAAAAAAAAAAGATATACAATGTGCCAAGATGCCATATTTTGTGGTAGCATGTACTGAACCCCATGAAATCTTTCTCAGAAAATGCATAAATTGTGCAAATCAAATACTTCTGGCTTGTCCTCATTTACTGATCCAAAATACAGGGATTTTTTTTCTGAGACGCTTGGTTTTGGGCTTTGTTCATTACATACTAAATACACAAGGCCTGCCCAGAAAGTATCCAGCCTATGAAAAACAGAGACATTTATTGAAAAAGATACAAGATACAAGAACATTGTACATAGGACAATGATGCGTCAGTTCCCTTCAAAGTAGCCACCTTGGGACCTCACACAATTCTCCCAGTTGCCATTAACTGCCACATTATATTTTCCTGAATCTCATTGACAGCCTGAAATCTCTTCCTTTTCAAAGGTGATTTCAGTTTTGGGAAAAGGCAGAAGTTGCAGGGCTCCAAATCTGGGCTGTTAGGGGGGCTGAGTCACCTGGGTGATTTGATGTTTGTTCCAAAAACTCTGCATGAGACGTGATGCATGAGTGGGCATGTTGTCTCGATGAAGCTGCCAATCACCAGCTGCCCATAGGTGTGGCCTTCTGAATCATCTGAATTGTTTCCATGGAGGAGTGTTCAAAATTTGATTCAGATTCATTGTTCTACTTGCTGCTCAGTCATTTTGAATGCCATGGTCACACAGGACACATGCTCACTCAACAGCATCTACTGCTTTCACTGACTAGTACAGTGAAGTCATCACTGTTCACACATGTGCATTCCTGTCCATTCTCTTTGGCTGCCAGGTTACATCAATGTTGTGCAGATGATGCTCATTATATTTACAATGGTTTGACTTTTTCCAGACAGACCTTGAATGAAATATTTTTACATTTCTAAATATTCAACAAGTATTTAAAGACCATTTACTAAATGCCATTCTACATGTGCAGTGGCGACTAGGATTAACACAACCCCTGTTCTCAAGAAGTTTTTCTTGTTAGAATGTTCATGGAGTTTATGAAAATGTCCAAACAGATTGTTGTGAGCTAGAATATCAGAGTTTTAGATCTGGTGTAATCCTTGCAATTTATAGATGGTAAGTCCAAGGTGCAAAATGGTTAAATGGCTAGACCTAGGCATGTACTAGCAAAGCCAGAGAGAATTCATGTTTTTCAATGGTCCATGGTCCACACTCGACCATAAAAGAGAGTTATTGTTGGGAAGAAAAGACAAGGGGAATGTGGGGCATCTCTTAAGTTAATTAGCTAATTTTCAAAGAGGACAGATATGACTTCAGTGATTAGATCAAATGAATATACAAGAACACAAATGGATGTTGAAACAGACCCACCTTATTTGGAGAACCTGTTTTCGTGGTGCAACCTGGCACAAATAATGGGAATCCTGTCCAGACCTGTCCCAATGCTGCAGAGCTGCTGCTCTGTCCTGAGAAGCAAGGTAAAATTCCTCACCATGGCTCTGATGGTGGCACTGAAATGATTCCCAGTGTGGGAAAAGTCCAGTCTTAATTCTTGTTTACTACTTAGAGAACAAAATCATGTTGTATGTGTTTTGTCATTTCACAATTTACAGAGAAGCAGCCTAACAAGTGAGAGTCCAGTGACAGGACTGTAGACCCTGGAGGCCACCTTCTGAGTTTAAGGCTTGGCTTCCCACTTAACTAGTTCTGTGAACTTGAATAAGTGACCTAGCTTCTCTGAGCCTCAGTTTTATTGCATAAAAATGGGGTCATAATACAATAGTGTTATTGCGAAGATTGTGTTACTGTATCTAAATTACATAAGAGAGTGTCTGGCACATAGTAAAGGTTAGATAATTGCTATTTTAAGAGCAATGCCCAGGATGAGTGCAATATGAATTGGGGCTGCAAATAGGTACTCAGCCAACACTGTGTTGTGTGTGCACACACTGCAGATATGTATTTGAGACAAAACAAAGCTCTCTGAAATAGAGTTTCCCAAAAGTATTCCGTGTTTTTTTCTCTCACTTTAAACATCTCCTCTTTCCATCAGAGAGCTTTTTAAAAGCAAACATTTACTGTGCACTATTGGTCTACCTCATAAAGTTATTAGGACTTAACGTAAATTTTCTGCTTTGTTAAAAACAACCAAACAACCCCCCCCAAAGAATCCCAAAGTATACAGGTGTTTCCAGCATTTATGTGGTGCTACTAAATCTAGAGCTTCTGTGCTCCTTCTCTACACAGCAAGACGTCTCAAAGTTTGGTACTGTATAAGATATCCTGAGGGATCTCCTCGTCCCTGTGGTTGGATTAGATGTTGCCCCTACCTATACTTTCTAGTCTTCTGATGAAATCATTTGCTTTTTCTTTATGTTTTTTAATTTTAATTTTTAATTTTTTTGCTTGCTCAAGTACAGTTGTCTGCATTTTCCCCCCACCACTTCCACTCCCAACCCCAGAATTCATTTGCTTTTGTTGGTGGAGTGTTTGGAGATATAAGGAGAGACTTACTAGGAGTGTCAATAACTCTGTTACTAATCTTACCTCTTCCAAGGAATGAATTCAATACATGAGATTCAATCCAATCCAATCTCCTGTTACAGAGAGTTTCTGTGTGCTGTTTGACAAAGCTGAGTATTTGCTTGTTCCTGCAACATGTATTCTCTAGGTCATTTAAGTAATTTTAAGACTTTATACACTCTGATGTTAGGTGGATTTCATTAACACTTGTCTAGCAAGTCACTACTTATTTCTTAGTTTTATTGGATTAAAGTCACTGGGGAACTTCATTTCTTACTTCACATGATTTCATTGAAATGATGCAAATTACAGATAAATTAAAACAAGCAGTTTTGCCATTTATATTGTATGTATGAATGATTTCTACGAATATTCACCTAATTATCAGTTAAATTTACTAAAATAAAGTATGGTCTGATGATAACATGAAAATAATCTATAAAAGAGCAACCATCTCTCAAAACTTATAAAAATTACCTTAAGTTCTGTCATTATTTCAACAAAGATTCCAGGTACAATATACTTAAATAAATAATATTTCTGGGAACCCCAGGGATGTAGTATTTCCTTCAAGTCCTTCCTTGCCCCACCTTCCTCAGGATGCTTCACTGGACCAACTGAAGAGACACAATCTAGTTCTGTAAAAGGCTGCATTTTTATGATGCAATGCTAACAAAATTACTTGGGATTTTCCTTTTCTGAACTGATTTTCCTGTGTCTGAATGACTTTAGGGAAGACTAGTTTCTACACATCAGAGTATATTCCTTATCTATGAAAATCATGGGATATTTTTCAGATTGGAATTTATACTAGAATGTATTAGTCAGATACTTTCAAACTCTAGAAAGGCCATGCTTGAGCCCAATAACCCATCCCAATAACCCAGTAATGACTGGAATGGGAAATTTTAGAGATTTTTCAAGTGCATTGCAGAGGGGTCACTGATTAAACTTGGTCAGTTCAAAGAAAGTTGAAGGCACATGGCAGCCTATCCTGGGTAGATCTAATAGTCTCCTTTAGCTTCAGAGAATTGTAAGCTGTAAGGGAATTCTTGGCATTGTGACATGATGTAGCATATATTGTAAAATAATATACTAATAGACAAAGAGCTAGAAAACATTTCAGTTAAAGATAGTGCACTCCTGGCAGAAAATGACTGTATTTGGCATCAACCTCAAAGGTACAAAAAGAAGACTGAAAGCCTGGTGCTATTAAATTAGTATTTTTTTCTAAGATCCATTTATTTTAACATTGTGTTGAGAAGCTGTAGGTCCTAGTCTTTTAAAACTTACTCTTTGCATTTTAACACACTTAAAAATTTGTATTTGAAATTAATATTTAGTATTAATAATATCATCATTTACTCCCCCAAAAGAATAGGGATCTTATCTCAATTTCAACTTATTCTTCACCAACTCTGACACCTCTCCTATTAAGTTTAGCTGGATTTTTTCCCAAGTGTTCATAGTGTTTTTGGTTTTGCATCACACATCAATAATTATGTAGGTGTTACCATAAATTTACTACTGCTCTTTGTTTATTTGGAGCTGCATCATGTCCTATTTTTGGATGTATTGCTTATTTGTTGATATGTATCCTTGACTAATTCTTTTAAAGATTGCTTAGCTTAGTAAACACTTTCAGGCTTTGATTTTCTGAATATTTATTTATATTATTTTTACATTAATGCCACTTTGGCTGAGTATATGGGCTTATAGGTGTAAAATTATCCCCTCTTTAATTTGGTAGACAGTAATCTTCTAATACTGAATTATGCTCATGAGAAGTTAAGCTGGTGGCAGGCTGACTCTTCAGGTTTTATTTTTTGGTTACCTGTTTTTCTTTTTTTTCTCTAAAAAATTTTTATGATATTATTCATCCATAAAATTCTGAAATTAACGATGGTGCATGTGGTTTTTGAAAGTGCATGTAGTTTTTAGCTTCTTGAAAGTCTAGTCTAGCAATTTTAATTTAAAGATCCATGCTTTCTTAAGACCTGAGCATTTCTTTGTTGGTGTTTATTCAATTGTACAGTTGACCCTGAAACAATGAGGGTGTTCAAGGCACCAACCTCCACCACTTTCATCATCCACACAATCAAAAATCTGTGAATAACTTTTGACATCCCAAAAACTTAACTACCAATCACCTACTATTGACTGGAAATCTTACAGCTAACGAAATCAATTAACACATATTTTGTATCTTATATATTATACTCATATGCTGTATTCTTACAATAAATAAGCTGGAAAAAAATATTATTACAAAAGCATAAGGAAAAGAAATTATGTATATAGTGCTCTAAATATTTATTGGAAAAAAGTCAACATGTAAGTGGACCCACACAATTCAAGCCTATATTGTTTAAGGGCCAAAACTATATATTTATTTGCATTTTCTCTTTTCTCTAATTCTGTAAGTTGGGTGTTGGAATTTCTGGATATGCTCTTCATATCACTTAACTCTACATTTTCCCTCTTTTGTCCATATATTTTGCTACAGGTGAGAATAACTTGGCTCAGATTTTCAACCCATTCATTCATTATGTAGTATGTACTGCTACTATTATTGTGCACCTAGTGAAAGTTTTATGATACATTTTTTATTCTAGCAGTTCTAGAAAATATATTTCCATAGAAGAATGATTTTAAACATCTTTCTGACTGTATGTATGCTTATTCTAAGTCTTCTGTTAAGTTTTTTAACTCTTTCCTGGGGGGTTCATTCTTATTTTTATTATTGCCTAGCTTCTATATTATTGACTTTCTTAAAAAGTTTAGTGCTTCTTGGTTGCCTCTAGCTTTGATTTTGAGAATCATCATTTGTGAGCCTTTTGAATTTCTATAACCACCCTCAATCTATGGAAGAAGCATTTGGAATAGAATCTTTGTCTTCCAGATACAAGCTTTCCCATTACCCCTGGAATCAATACCACTACAAAACTTCTCTAACCCCAAATTCTTCTTTAGTCAGTTTTTAAAGCCCGTATAGTACAAAAGAATGAGAAATACAAAACTGACTAGCTGGCTGCTCTAAATGAAGCTCTACAATTAAATCATCTTCTGTATGTTCCACATTTCCCTTAAATCTTAGAATTGTTGAAACTGAGCTTACCATATGGGAAAACATATTTGCCAGTGACACCTCAGACAAGGGTTTGACCTCCAAATATATAAAGAATTCACACAACTCCACTCTAGGAAGACAAAAAAAAAACCAGTTAAAAAATGGGCAAAGGACTTGAACAGACACTTGCCCAAGAAGGACATACAAAGGGTCCAGAGACATATGAAAAGATGTTCAGCATCACTAACCATCAGAAAGATGCAAATTAAAACCACAATGATACTACTTCGCACTGGTCAGAATGGCCATCATAAACAAATCAACAAACAACAAGTGTTGGAGAGGACGTGGAGAAAAGGGAATCCTAGTGCACTGTTGGCGGGAGCAAGCACTATGGAAAACAGTATGGAATTTCGTCAAAAAAAAAACTAAAAATGGAACTGTCTTTTGACCCAGCAATTCCACTGCTAGAATTGTATCCTAAGAATTCTGAAACACCAATCCAAAAGAACCTATGCACCCCAACGTTCATAGCAGCACAATTTACAATAGCAAGTGCTGGAAGCAACCTAAGTGCCCATCAGTAAATGAATGGATCAAAAAACTCTGGTACATATATACAATGGAATTCTATGCAGCAGAGAGAAAGAAGGAGCTCCTACCCTTTGTGACAGCATGGATGGAACTGGAGAGCATTATGTTAAGTGAAATAAGCTAGGTGGTAAGGGACAAATACCATATGATCTCACTTTTAAGTAGAATCTAATCAACAAAACAAACAAGCAAGCAAAATATAACCAGAGACATTGAAATTAAGAACAATCTGACAGTAACCAGAGGGGAGTTGGGAGGGGCTAACTGGGGGGAAAGGGTGAAGGGTTTTCAGGAACAACTACAGAGGACACATAGACAAAACCAAGGCGTGTGGGGGGTGGGGTGGAATCAGGGAAGGGAGGTGGAGATGACTAGGTGAGGAGGGAGAGGAGGGGGGAAAAGGCAGACAACTGTACTTGAACAACAATAACATTTTTAAAATATGGGAAAAAGAAAGAAACTGGGCTTAGAAACTTTCAAACCTCTTATCTCCATAGAGGTTTCTCCTACCTGTTTTACAGTCTTTAGTTTCCTCCAGTTTTGCTTTGGTGAAGATCTGGTTGTATATGCTCACTATATCTCAGAGATTCAAAAATTCTGTAGTTTATTGATTCTACTTTTTATACTTCAAAAAATACTTTTAATGCTTTTGCCCTGACTGGTGTGGCTCAGCTGGTTGGGCATTGCACCACATAACAAAAATTTGTTAGTTTGATTCCTGGTTTAGGGCACATACTTGAATTGTGGGTTTGGTCCTGGGACAGAGTGCATGTGAAAGGCAATCAACTGATGTTTCTCTCCTTCTCTTTCTCCCTCTCTATAAAAAGAAATTATATAATATTTTAAAATGCTTTTCATACTTTAAAAATGTTTTTACTTTTTAAAATTTTGTATGATTCAGAGAGGGAGGATATAAATGTATACTTAGTCTACTATGGGAGACCCCAAAAACCTAAAATTATCTTCTTGAGTGTGGGCCCCTTGTAGTATAGGCTTCCCCCACTAGGTGAGGGTTCTAGGAACTCACCTATATCAGTGTACCAGCTGGCATTGTTGTGAGACGCTGTGTTTGGCTTCAGTAAACTTTTTGAAGACTTAATGCATTTGTCCATTTCATGATGGATGATTTATGAGCACATCTACCCACACTACACTGAGTGCTCAGCAACTTTTGACCAAAACTGGCATGACCTGCTTGCCCCACCCTCCCTAATCACCTGATCTCTCTCCAAACAACATTTTTTTTTTTGGTTTCACTGGATAAAAAAAGTCTTCAAAGGGAAACATTTTGCTGATGTGGAAGAGGTGAAACAAAAACAGCAGAAGCACTAAAAGGCATCAAAATCAAAGATTTCAAAAATTGTTTTGAGCAGTGGAGAAAAATGTCTTGATAGGCATTTTGCATCAAATGGAGAATACTTTGAAGGTACTAAAGTTTAAACATGTAAGAATAAAGGCACAATTTTTTACAAATAAATTCCATTTTGGGGCTCCATCATCATATTTTATAAGAAATCATCCATATGAAAAGAACTTACAAAAGTGAAATCATTTTCCCCAACTTCAGAGAAAACACTTCAGTTCAAGAATTTAGTTGACCTTCAGTATGAAACTTTATAAATATGGGCATGGTACCTCACAAGCAACCATGAAATGCAAGTATTTTCTTAGGTCTTGTTATGAGACAATAAGGTGAAGATGTTCTTTCAATTTTTTTTATGTTATACCCAGCTATTTTGGGATTTTTTTGTAACAATGTTCTCATCATAATATATATTTACCACAAGTAATATGAAATTTCCTTATAATTTATTATAATTGGTTGACACATTAATTTTTAATGGAGTTCTCATGAAGACAAGGAGACTTTTTTTGTGGGGGGGATTATGTGGTGGTTTTATCCTTAGAGAAGATGAAGTTATTTTGGGTATAAAGCATCCTTTCATTTGCCTTATGGGATCATTGACCAATAACCTTTTATCAGTTACCTGAAAAGACTTCAATGTCGAGTTGTCTAAAATATATGCAAGAGTTTGACTTTAATTACACACAGTTTTTAGAAATAGTATCATTACATGTTAGCCACTGGATCATGTACATTTGGCAGTGGATATGGGGTAATTTCAATGATGCAAACTTCCTATTTTAAACCACAATTACCAGTGAAGTCTCCAGAAACCCTGTGCTACTCTATATGGCTATAATCCTACAATAATAATTAGCAACCTGTGCAGATGGTTGATAAAATAGAACTGAATATCACTTTTTAGTGATCTCCCTTTTTTCTCTGTTTCTTGCATGCAGTAGATTGTGGATATGCACATTATATGTCTTTCAGCATTAAAATATTATGTTTTCTAAATTTCTGGAAGGTCACCAGGAAATTTCAAATAATAAAGTTGTATCAGTGTTCATATAGTTTCTAATTTTATTAAGTATTTTGACTGTTTCTTCTAATAACTTAAACTGGCAGTGTTTTCTTATTTGTAAGAAAGTGGGCCTGTAGTAGAAAATGGTCAATGCTTGCTGATTTAGCAATTGATTCAACCCTACTGGGTTGTAAATATTAGCGATAAAGAGATTAATCTAAAAATATTTTATTTTATATAACAGATCTGATTTGAACTTTCACATTCAGTTGAACCAGACATAAGTGCCAAACACATTGTCCTTCTCCTGTATGTACATTATCTCCTTGATGTTGTCACTCCTTAATATACATGAGATTACTGATTCTTATTCTGTTTTATCAGTGAAATGAAAGAGTTCAGTAAATTCATCCAAGTCATACCATCAGTCATTGGTAGGTCCAAGGTCAAAATTCAGGAATTCTGGCAGACAAGCAAAGTGAACTCCCTAATGACTCAAAAGTTTAGTAACAAGGCTATAAATAAAGGATAAAAATAAAAATGAAAGCGATGTCCCATGGTTGAGAAAGTTGAAGACTGGATGAACATCACAAATAAATCCCCAGAGTAACACTAGAGCTAAGATTTCCAAACAAACTGAAGGGACATTCCTGATCTGATTCTCAACTATTTTGTAGCCAGTGGTAAGTTGAATCTAACTAAACCTGTAAAAATGTCCAAACATAGCTTGAATTATACATTAGGTTAACCAATCTCATCAAACTTACATTCTGACAGATAAAGTTCTTGACTTTTATGTGGAAAAATTATGTTTTACTTAAGTCACTAATCTTCTATTACACACTGTGTCTAGAATAAAACAAAAAAATAGGAGACAGGTTATGAAAGAAGAAAACATAATCTATGTTAAATAGGGGACATAGTCAATAGAAGCAAAAGCAGAACTGTTGTAGGCATTGGCATTACCAGATAAAGACTTGAAAACAATTATACATAATATGTGGAAAAATGGATTACATGAGTGAATAGATAAAAAATTTAACTAGAGACACAGACATTTAAAAACAAGCATATGAAACTTTAACAGAGAGATAGAATACATAACAATGGAGATAGAAACCATAAAAAAGGATGCCCTGACCATCTGGCTGAGTTGTTTGGGTGTTGTCCCACAAAGCAAAAGGATTCTGGTTTAACTCCCAGTCAGGGCACATGTCTGGATTGTTATGGGTTTGGTCTCTAGTTGGGGAGTGTACAGGAGGCAACCAATCTATGTTTCTTTCTCACATCAATGTTTCTCTCCCTCTTTTTCTCCCTCCTCTTGTCTCTGAAGATAAATAATTAATTAAAATGTTTAAAATAAAAAAGAAAACATAAAAAGGAACCAGTCAGAAATGAAGAATACAATAATTGAAATGAAGAATACATTAGAGTGAATCATCAGTAGAGTTGATCAAGCAGATTATGGAACAATTTAGAGCAATCAACAATTTAGAAGACAAGATAGTGGAAAACACCCAGTCATAACACCATCATCATCATCATAATTTAAAATATGAGGACAGTTTAAGAGACCTCTAGTAAACATCAAGCATATCAATATTTATATTATACAAATAACAGGAGAACAGAGAGAGCAAGGGGTTGAAAACAAATCTGAAGAAATAATGATGGAAAACTCTCATAACCTGGTAAAGGAAATAGGCATATGGTTCCAGGAAGTTCAAAGAGTCCCAAACAAGATGAACCATAAAAAAAACCTACACCAAGAAACATTCTAATTAAAATGCCAAAAGCTAAAGACAAAAAGAGAATCTTAAAAGCCCTTACAAGGCTGTCAGTTGATTTCTCAATAGGAGCTTGGCAGACCAGAAGGAATTGGCACAAAATATTCATAGTGATGAAAAATGAAGACCTACAACAAAGATTACTCTACCTACAAAGGCTATTATTTAGAATCAAAGGACAGATTAAAAATTTTTCCATAGAAGAAGAAGCTGAAGGAATTTATAACCACCAAACTGGTGTTACAAGATATATTAAAAGAAAAGTTTTCTAAAAGAAAAACATAAATATTATAATAAAATAGCAATACATACATACCTATCAGTAATTATTATAAATGTAAATACATTAAATGCTCCAATCAAAAGACATAGGAAAGAAGGAAGGGTGACAAAAGGACCCATATGTAGGCTGTCTACAAGAAACCCACTTCCAGTGGAAATATATACTGGGATGGAATAAATATTTCATGCTAATGGAGAGAAGGACAAAAAAGCTGGGGTACCTATACATACATCAGAAAAAAAACAGACTTTGATTGCTTCTCAGCCTTTTGGTTAAGATCAAGTGTTTTTTCTGTAGAAAAAACAGACTTTGAATAAAAGGCTATATCAAGAAAAAAAAGAACATTTCATAATGATAAAGGGATCAATTCAACAAGAGGATATAGCCCATTTAAATGTTTATGCACCCAACATAAAAGCACCTAAATATATAAAGCAAATCTTGATGGACATAAAGGGAGAGATTGACAGTAATACAGTATTGACATCAAGGGATAGATCTTCCAGGCAGAAAGTCAACAAGAACACAGTAGAGTTCAATGATGCAATAGACTAGATGGTTTTAATTGACATTTTTAGAACATCCTAACCCCAAGCAACAGAATATACATTCTTTTGAAATGCACATGGACATTTTTCACAATAGCCTATGTTAGGCCACAGAATAAGTCTCAATAAATTTAGGAAGATTAAAATCATATCAAGTATCTTCTTCACTCACAATGTTATAAAACTAGAAATCAATGGAAAAACCCCCTATGAATCCCACAAATTCATGGAGGCTAAATAACAGTCTACTAAACAATAAATGGGTTAGCTATGAGATCAAGAAATAAATTAAAAGATAGCTTGAGACAAAGGAAAATGAAAATGCAACAACCAAAAATGTATGGGACACAGCAATGGAAATCCTAAGAGGGAAATTTATAGTAATACAGGCCTACCTCAGGAAACAAGAAAAATCTCAAATGAATAATTTAACCTTATACCTAAAGGAACTAGAAAAAAAAGGAACACACAAAGCCCAAAGTGAGTAAAAAAAGAAAATAATAAAAATTAGAGTAGAATAAAAAAGAAACCTAGAGTCTACAAAAGCAACCCAAAAGATCAGTGAAACCAAGAACTGGTTCTTTAAAAAGATAAACCAGATTGATAAACCTTTAACCAGACTCGTCAAGAAAAAAAGAGAAAGGGCACAAATAAATAAAACTGGAAATAAGAGAAGTAACCATTGACATCACAGAAATAGAAACAAGTGTAAGAAATATTAAAATAAATTGGGCAGTCTGGAAGAAATGGATAAATTCCTAGAAACATACAATCTTAAAGTACCAATGACATATTTCACAGAAATAGAACAAACACTTCAAAAATTTATATGGAATTATAAACGACCCCGAATAGCTGCTGCAATTTTGAGAAAGAAGTGTAAAGTAGGAGGGATCACAATACCTGACACTAAACTATACTACAAGGCTGCTGTAATCAAAAAAGCCTGGTACTGGCATAAAAACAGGCACATGGACCAATGGAACAGAACAGAGAGCCCAGAAATAAACCCAAGTCTCTACGGTCAATTAATATTTGACAGAGGAGGCAGCAACATAAAATGGAGTAAAAATAGCCTCTTCAACAAATGGTGTTGGGAGAACTGGACAGCTGCGTGCAAAAAAATGAAACTTGAGCACCAACTTACACCTTATACAAAAATAAATTCAAGGTGGATAAAAGACTTAAATATAAACTGTGACACCATTAAAGTCCTAGAAGAGAACGTAGGTAGGAAAATCGCAGATATTTCACACAGAAACTTTTTTACTGACATGTCCCCTAGAGCAAGGGACATAAAGGAAAGAATAAACAAATGGGACCTTATCCAAATAAAAAGCTTCTGCACAGCTAAAGAAAACAGTATCAAAATAAAAAGAGAACCAACTGTATGGGAAAACGTATTTGCCAATGATACCTCAGACAAGGGTTTAATCTCCAAAATATATAAAGAACTTACATGACTCCACTCTAAGAAGATAAGCAACCCAATTAAAACATGGGCAAAGGACTTGAACAGACACTTCTCCAAGGAGGACATACAGAAGATCCAAAGACACATGAAACGATGTTCAATATCACTAGCTATCAGAGAGATGCAAATTAAAATCACAATGAGATACCACTTCACACCAGTCAGCATAACCATCATAAACAAAGCAACAAACAACAAGAGGTTGTGGAGAAAAGGGGACCCTAGTGCACTGTTGGTGGGACTGCAGACTGGTACAACCACTATGGAAAGCAGTATGGAACTTCCTCAGAAAACTAAAAATGGATCTGCCTTTTGACCCAGCAATTCCACTGCTGGGACTCTATCCTAAGAACACTAAAACACCAATCCAAAAGAACCTTTGCACCCCAATGTTCATAGCAGCACAATTTACAATAGCTAGGTGCTAGAAGCAACCTAGATGCCCATCAGTAAATAAATGGATCAAAAAACTATGGTACACTTACACAATGGAATTCTATGCAGCAGAAAGAAAGAAGGAATGCCTACCCTTTGCAACAGCTTGGATGGAGCTGGAAGGTGTTATGCTAAGCGAAATAAGCCAGGCAGTGAAAGACAAATACCATATGATCTCACCTTTAACAGGAACCTAAACAACAAAACAAAGAAACAAGCAAAAAATAACCAAAGACACTGAAATAGAGGACAGGCTGACAGCAAACAGAGGGGAGAGAAGAGGGAATTTCAGGGGAGAATGGGAAGGGTTTACAGGAAGAAATTTAAAGGACACATGGACAAAAACTAGGGGGGGGTGGTAATGGGAGGGAAGTGGGGAGGGTTGGGTGGGTGGGCTGGATTGGGAGTAAAAGGGAGAAAACTGTACTTGAACAATGATTAAAATTAAAAAAAGAAAACTGTATTTGAACAACAATAAAAAATAAAATAAAAATAAAAATAAATAAATTAAAAAAACAAAAAAACATACAATCTTCTAAGACTGAATCAAGAAGAAATAAAAATCTGAACAGACTGATTACAACCAATGAAATCAAGGGATAAATAAAAAAACTTCCAACAAACAAAAGTCCTAGATTAGATGGCTACAAAGGTGAAATTTACCAGTTGGAGAACTAACACCTATCCTTCTCAAACTATTTCAAAAAATTCAAGAGGAAGACAGACTCCCAAGTTTATTTTTACAAGGCCAGCATTACCCTAGTTCCAAAACTGGATAAAGACACTGCAAAGAAAGACAATTATAGGCCAATATGCCTGATGAACATTGATACAAAAATCCTCAGCAAAATATTAGTAAACTGAATTAAGCAATACATTAAAATGATCGTAAATCATGATCAAGTGGGATTTATTCTTGAAATGAAAGATTGTTTGCTACAAATCCATTAACATGATATACCACATAAAGAAAATGGCATACAGATGGCGAGTAGACATGAAAAGATGCTCAACATCACTAATCATCAAAGAAATGCAAATTAAAACTACAGTGAGGTACCTCCTCACACTTGTTAGAATGGCTATCATCAATACATAAAAAAAAAACACCAGGGTTGGAGGTGATGTAAACCCTCATGCACTAATGGTGGTAATGTAGATTGGTACAGTCACTGTGAAAAATTGTATGGGGTTTCCTCCAAAAATTAAACATGGAACTGCCTTATGACCCAGTGATTCCACTTGTGGTTATATATCCAAAAAAAATTCAAAACAGTAATTCAAAAGAATGTATACACCTCTATTTACTGCAGCATTATTTATAAAAGCCAAGGTCTTGAAGCAACCTAAATTTCCATTGATGAATGAATAAAATAGATGTGGTACATATAAACAATGGGATATTACTCAACCATAATAAAAGAATGCAATCTTGCCATTTGTGACAGTATGAATGGACATAGAAGGCATTGCACTAAGTGAAATAAGTCAAAGAAAGATATCATATGAAAGTGGAGTATATACAACGAAATCTCCAAATAAGTACATAGTCAAACTACCATAAGCCCAAATTTATAAGACTATCTTAAAAATAGACAAATAAAAGAGACAAGTACAAAGAGGAAAACAATGATAAAAATAATCCTTGCCTTCTTATCACAAACACTGAAAGTTAGAAAGAATAAAACAGCCTTTTTAAAATGCTGAAAGAAAAAAATATTGGCTTATAATTTACATTCCATAAAGACAACCTTCAAAAAATAAAGCTGAAATGAAGATAGTGTCAGAAAGAAATAAGGTTGAGAGAATTTGTTTGCAGCAGAGCTGTACCACAACATATATTTATGGAAGTTCTTTGAACTGAAGAGAAATTACATGTATTATGTGGAAGCCAAGATCTGCAGGAGAGAACATAAAGCACCAGCATAAGAAAAATGTGGATAAATATTTTTGTGGCTGTCACCACTTTAATTTCACTTATCAGAAGTTCTAGTTACTGAAATAAGGGCAGAAAAAGAAATGAAACATAAATATTAAAAAAGAAGTGAAACTATTATTATTCATGGATGACATAATTCTTACTTGTATAAAACTCCATAGGATCCACACAAACAAAATAATAATTAATGAATAAATGAATTTATCAAAGCCTCAGTCATATGGTTAATATTAAAAAAATTCTATTTCTAATTATTAACAATGAATAATTATAAAATGCAATATAAAATACCAACTATATAATCTCACAACACTCTTAAATACCTAGAAATAAACCTAACAAAAGATGAGCAAATTATAAAAATTACTGACAGAAATTTTTATATACTTAAGTAAATACCATGTTCGTGGATTGGAAAACTCAATATTGTCAAGATGTCCATCTTCTCCCAAATTATTTATTGACTTGATGAAATCTCAATAAAAACATCATCAGGCTTTTCTGAAGAAATTACAAAATATTCTAAAGTTGCAAAGGACCTGGAATAACAAAGCGAAATTAATAAAGGACATACTGGATGGCTTTACACTACTTGATTTCAGGACTTAATCTAATGTCACAGTAATTGTCAGTGTGGTATTTGCATAATAATAGATAAATAAATGTGATGGAATAGAATTATGAAATCTAGAATAGGTATATGTACATATATGTGATATATGCATACATTAAATGATACATATGCACTAATAAATATTACATCTACATATACAAATATTTTGACACTTGACTAAAGTTGCAAATTAAACCAGTGATAAAGAGAAAATTCTTTTAAGCAATTGACACAGGAACCTATTGAATATCCATTACAAATAAATTTGAATTTTGACTTTACCTCATTCGGTACACAAAAGTTTTTTGAGATATGAATTATGGATAAAGCGTGGTAGAATATGTCACACTAAAATATACCACTTTGGTATAAAGATTATTTTGAGCTAAAGGTAGAAGTGTAAGGCAAGCACTCTGACCTCCCCTTTTCTTCCTGAAAACAACAGATAAAATTCCTCTGTGGAAGCTGTCCTCCTTCTACTGGTAGGAAAGAAATATTCTTATCATCAGAGATAGGGAGTGAGGCCAAGAGAAATCTGTACAAACAGACCTTGCTGATATAATATCTCTTATTTTGTTGGTCTTTCCATATATTTACTTTTCTACAATTGCCTTTCCTTATTTAACGTAGTATAGAACCATTTAAACCTAGCAAATTATTTGGGTCTTTATTTTCATATGGCCACTCCCATGCACATGTAAACATCTGTATGCCTTTCCTCTGTTACTCTGCTATGTCGGTTTAATTCTCAGAAACAGCCAGAGACCCTAAGAGGGTAGAGGTAAAGTTTCGCATCCTTTACATGAACTTAAGTATAAAAACTAGAATAAAAATCTTCTAGAAGGAAACAAATAAGAATATCTCTGCCACCCTGGGGTATACAAAGATTTATTAGGCAGAATTTTAAAAGATACCACCTATAGAAGAATAGTTGGATTTTATTAAATTAAAAATTTCTGCTCTTAACAAGAAAATGAACAGGTAAGCCACAGACTGGGAAAATACTCTTATCACTTCTATTTCATGACTATATAAATGACTTTTATAAGTCAAAAGTAAAAATTAAATGACCATGGGAAAGACTTTAACAGACACTTTGCTAAAGAAAATGTAGGAATGAAGCCATTCCCTATAGGAATGAAGCCAATAAGCACAGGAAAAATACTGAACATCATAGTCATCAGGGAAAAACAATTTAAATATAATTAGATAGCATTTCACACTCACTGAAATGGCTAAAATATTGACAATACAAAAAAAAATTGGCAAGAATGTGGAGTTACTTAAAAGTACATTGTTGGTAGGAGAAAATACTGCGACTATTTTGAAGAATAACTTACCAGTTTCCTATAAGTGAAACATTTTATTATGTACTGGGTCTCACTGCTTGATATTTATTCAAGTGATATGAAAATGTATTTTCTACAAAATGACTTGTGTAAGAATAATTAAAGAAAAGCTAGAAACAAATTAAGTATCTATATTCAGGAAAATGAGTAAGCAAATTGCAATATATTCTTAAAAAATATTACTCAGCAATGAGAAGGAAAGAGTCTGTAATATATACAACAACATGAACTAATCTCAAAAACATAATATTGAGCAAAAGAAGCCAGATATAAAAGAATATATATAACACATTACTTCCAGGATAAGGAAAAATAATCTGTGGCAATAGCAGTCACTACAGTGGGGTTGAACTGGAAAGGGATATGAAGAAAATTTGGGGGCTGATTAACATATGTGGTATATTGTTTCACTTATATTCTGTTAAGTATTTGTAAGTAAGAGTAAAATGTATTTTATTTTAATTTTAAAATTACATAATTTTAAAAATATAAAACAACAACAACGATGATTTTAGGCATCAAAACTCCTTAAGAACTATCATTTTAGCACCCCTGGTTTCATCTAATAAATATGTGTTTTAAAGCAATACTATGATGACACATGTAGCATTTTCTGAGTGCCTGCAGTGGAAGGTAAGGTTAGGTCAGCCCCACCTGTTTCTGGCACTCTTCTGACTAGACACCAGATTGCCTGGTGGCTTATCCCAGCTTTTCTAGACACAGCGCGAGTGGCAGTAATATCAGGGAGCCTTATGCTTACAAGATGGACACCATATGTTTTCATTTCCATTTCATAGCTGTTCTCATCTGTTTCTTTTGCCCTTCTAGCATCTGAGATCTGGTGACTCCAAGAAATTTAATATAAGAAGATATCATGAATGAAATGTTAGTATTTTTTTTATCAAACACAAAAGAAAGGCTTGTGTGTTTATTCTCCTTAGCTGTCCAATAGCTATTATTTATCTAATTATCATGGAAACTTCCAAACTGTGTCTTAAAATGAGTATCTGTGCTTTATATGGATAGTTATGAAAACTTATTAAAAACTCCTGCACATATTATTTAAAGATATCATTTACACACGATGGGAACTCTAAATAAAATATATTAAAAGTCAAAGAAATAGCAGCATATGGCAGAAATTTTACAAAAAAGAAAAAAATAGTAGTAAAGAAGACATCAAAATAAGAAAATTAGGTTTTTAGGGTGGAATTACAATGGGTTATTGAGCTGGCTCTTTTCATCTTTGAAATGAACAGGTTAAGATGTAATCACAAAGTAACTTATGCATTACCTGAGATTTCAAAGATTGTGGCTGCTAAATATAAAATATTAATTTCTGCCTTCTTGGGTTCCATTTTGTGATTTCAAAAAAATTTATTAGCAAAATTTTGTGCTACAGGCATCTGTTTACAATTTCTTTTTTTAAATTTTATTTTAATTGTTGTTCAGCTACAGTTTTCTGCCTTTTACTCCCACCCCAGCTCACTCCCCCAGCCCTCCCACCTCCCTTCCATTTCCAACCCCCCTAGTTTTTGTCCATGTGTCCTTTATACTTGTTTCTGTAAACCTTTCTCCTTTTCTCCTGAAATTCCCCTGAAATTCCCTCCCCTCACCCCTCTGGTCACTGTTACTGTCAGCTTGTTCTCTATTTCAGTGTCTTTGGTTATATTTTGCTTGTTTGTTTATTTTGTTGTTTAGGTTCCTGTTAAAGGTGAGATCATATGGTATTTGTCTTTGACAGCCTGGCTTATTTTGCTTAGCATAATGCTTTCCAGTTCCATCCATGCTGTCACAAAGGGTAGGAGCTCCTTCTTTCTTTCTGCTGCATAGAATTACAATTTCTTAACCTGGAGATAGTAGAAATGCCTGGAAAGGAACGGTGAAAAGGCTCGTATATGAAGGGTGATGTCACCGATAGTCCAGATGGACGGGGTACAGTGTTTGCAGGCTGGTTCTGCAGGATTGGGTGTGGTTTAGAATTTAATTCTCAATGCAGGCCCAGAGCAACAGGACCCTGTTGGGTACATAATTATTATTATTATTTTAAAAATACCACTTATTTGTGGAAATAATTTCTTCTTGGCCACTAAAAATAATCACTTGCCTCTCGAGCCACTCATAGAAACAAAATGATATAATTTGCTTAGGAGAAAAGGAAACTGAAGATTCAACCCTGTGTTTAAGGCACACAGTGTCAGAATTTTTGAAGGGGTGAAGAGCAAACTGTGTGGGTCCTTCAGTCTACTTCCATCTTAGTGTGGGCAATCCACCTCCCCCAAAGCCTTAGGAAATAGCTTCTGTCTCCTACTTGCTACATAGAAATTATTTCTTTTCCTCAGTATTTTATCATTTTTGTCCAATCTCCTTCTCTCTCTTTCTCTCCCCCTTTCTCTACAACTCCCACTTTCTTTCCTGCCCACTCTTACTTTCAGCCTTTTGATGTGTGTGATTATAGTTATTTATCATGTTCAGCTTTGAATCAGTGTGTTCTTAGGTGGTGACACGATATGCTGCACTTGAGAATAATTAGTAAAAAGAGTAATGCCACGTGAAAATACGTGTTACTTGGAAAAGAAGTTTTAGGCCATTGAGAAGAGGTTTCCATGCCTCGCTGGCAAAGAAGATGTGATCATGATTCAGCAGCATGGGGTGAACAACTTAAGTAACTGGGCATGTGGAAATCGAAACCTCTTAAGTTGTGCTGTGCTTCTTCTCCAGGGCAGTGTGATAAACCAGCTAGCCTGGGAGGCAGCTGGAGTGTGAAAGTCAACATGTGTCACGTAGCTTGCATTCACACGCCCTGCATTCCCATATTCTTAACCTTCAGTGAAGCAATTCTCCTCTGGCCATTTTCTCAGGAGCTTGGAGTTTGTTGGGGGTCACAAATTTAGATGATTCTGGAGATACTCAAGTAGTTTCCCCCTTCCCAGGCACTGCAAACTTTCACACAGTTCACTGTGGCCTTTATTTGATGGGAAAGTTCTACTCAATAAAATGCGAAGAGTAGAATAACTGGTTTTGTACTTGCAAAGCCAGAGTTAGTGTGTCCTGTACTTTGTCACTCAGTATGATTAGCATCTTTATTATTCAGGTATTTGTGATCACCAAGTGTGTGTGTGAGAGAGTTTTTAAAACTCATTGATGCTTTCTGCTTGCTTGCTCATCTTGTTGCTAAGGAAATTGGAAGGTGACTCTGGGATGCTTCATTCACTTTCTCTATGAGTTTGTTTGCTATTCAAGATTTGCTTTGCTCCTGGGTTAGTTTTACATTCCATAAAGCCTGATACTTCTTGGAGTGAAATTTGAAATTCATCTTTTCCATTGTTGGTTAAGTATAGGCCTGAGACTTCTGTTTGCAAAACATTCAGATTCAGGCTTGTTCTCAGAGTGTTTGAACTCATACCACATGCTTACTTGGTTAAGTCAGACAGTTTCTCGAAAATGCTTTCTGACTGAGCATACTTTAGTCACCTCAAAGGAATGCCTCTCAAATCTAATGAGCTCTCCTGGCTTTGGCCTGGCCTTTACTCCAGTGGTATTTCAGGTGTTACTTCACCAGTGGTAATTTTGACCCATTTACTCTACAACAATTTGGTTCCTGTAAAATGCTATTCAGAGCCAAATTAAATTTTGTATTGTCTATAATCAGTACTTTTTCTTCTTACTTGTGAACATTTTAGGCAGCTGCAAGAACAAAGCTGCACAGTTTAAAAATAATGTAAGGCTACAGGAAATAGTTGATAAGAATTCATACTACATGGATTAGGATATATTGCCTTGATTCTAACCTACTTGTAGTAAAACAAAACTAACATGAATAATAAATGGCATGATATAAACCCTTTTCTGTAACTTGCTGTCAGAAAATTATTCTAAATATCTAAATGGTTACTCTTAAACAAGGGGTTCAGGAGAAGGAAGAGCAGTGGGAGGGAGGATGCTGTCCCAGGGTGGGGGGTGGGAATTACCTAAGTCAGGAATCATAGGTGTCTGTCTCAGCTGGGGGTAGGGATATTAATGGCATCTAGTGGGCAAAGGACAGGGATATTGCTAAACATCTTACAATGCCTAGCACAGCCTCTACTCCACCCCCCAAAAGAGTTAATAATGCTGAAGTAAAGCAATCCTGCTCTAGAGACTACAGCTCAGAGAACTGATATTATTTTATGCCCTTTGGCAATACTACTACATGAAATAAAATTATGAAGAAAAGAAAACTTAGGCCCTAAGTCCACCACCTTATTGCAGCCACGTCTATTTCCATGCCAGCCTTTGACCCCTTCGCTGCATTGCACATTTTCACCATTCTCCTGTCCCTTTTGACTTCAGTATGGCTTGGCTTTCAAAACATATATGAGTATTTATATTTCAGAAAACAAATTAAATCATTAAGAGAGACATGAGACTCAAGCTTCAGCATGGTAAAGTTGAAAGACAGTAGAATGTTGCTCTTAGGGCTGCTCTAGGCTTCAAGGATTTGTAACCCACATTCTATAACCTAATGTCATATTGAATAATTATTTTAGAAGCTACAAAACACCCAAGTCAGCAGTCTTTGCCCATGAACACAGTGGTAGAGAGAAACATTTTGCATAAATAAGTTTGGGTGAGTTTATATAATATAAATGCTAGGAGAATAATTTTGTATCAAATTTCAGTTCTAAAATTTTAAATTATTTTATTGCATTTGCTATCAAACATTTTCCATACAGATCACAGAAAAAATGTACAAATATTAATAGCTACAACTAAACAATATAAAAGAGGTTATAAAAATATTTTTAAGAGGAGAAAAAGCCTTCATAAAATAATATGATACTATAAACATTATGAAAATTTCTGTAAAGCATCTTGTAGAATGCACCTTTACATAGAAGATGAAAAAATTAGTTAAAAGAAATTTCATATTTTGATGTATTTTTTAAAGTATGTTTTTGAGTTGCAAATATTTTGCTCAATCATCAGTGGTGGATTAAACAATATTTGGAGCAACATGTTTTTCCTAATAATTATAAATGATTGAATTCTGTAACTTCTTTGCTTTTATTATATAATAAAACACACATACACATACTTAATCTATTCTCTTTGTCAGGAGCAGAATTTAATATGTTACTACTTTTGAAAATAAAGGCAACAAAATAGTCTCTAAAAAGACTTGAAACTGTGAGGTATAACAAAATTAATAGTTTGCAAAAGGTAAATACACTCAAAAGGATATGTCCAGACAAAGCTTTTTTAGGTCACCTTATATCTTTATGACATCGCCCAATTTAATTGCCCTTCTTTTTTCCTTAGATTTACTTCTTACTTTTGGTTACTTCTAAATCAAATTTACACTCAAAAGATACATTACCATATGACATTAAAAAAAGTGTGGCACCCGAAATGAAGGCCATCTTCAAAAAGTAACTCAAAAAATGTTTGGAGCAATGGCAACCTTATTAGAATAAGTGTGAAGCTTCACAAATGGATATTTTAAAAGCTAAAACATACAGTTGGATGTGTAAATTCTGAGTTTTTAAAAGTCCTGTTAGTTCATGCCTTATAATTTTCCTAGTAGTGCATTTCCTTCTTGGGAATGTTTATAGACCAAAGGCTGCCTATTAACCCACCAGCAAGCATGCTTGTGTGCATGCACACAAGGAGTTTAAAAAGGAACTTTCTCTTTTGTAACTAGGCCAACATAATATTGTGATGCCTGGGAAACATCCTTATGTATTGACTCAGAAAAAGGGGAAGCACTGATTCAGACTGTGAAAGTGGTACGGCCTGATGATCCAGTTTGTGTTTAAGAAGTCAGTCATATCTCATTTCAAATGAGTAGAACTTTGCATTTAAAATTTGTCTTACATCTCTGTTATGATGAAAAGCAAAATGAAATCAGAAGATTTTGCATTTAGAGATTGGTCTCTGTTTTTGAAAGTAATAATCTATATATTATAAATACTTTGTTTTAGAACTACTTTACTCTTTGCTGGAATAATTGAGGGTTTATAGAGCATAAATACTAAGTTCTTAATCAAGTTTTTATTTTTGGCAAGGGAGTCATCATTGTTTTTCAACACATATTGTTCCTTTTTAATTTTTTTCTTTTAGGCTTTTGTGACTTTCCTTCATTCAAACATCTATTTCCCTTTCTTCTCCTCTTCAGCTCCCGCTTTGCAAATGTTCAATTGGGTCATTGCTTGTCCTGGGTCACTCTTGAGTCATCTCACTATTGGTGGCACACTTACAATCAGTGGACCAATTCAATTCATCTGTTGAAAGCTCATTTTTTTCTACTTTCAAGTTATTTGTACTCGACATACCATGAATAATACCAGAGGACATAAAATTATACTGGTAAGATAGATATATCTCATTACTGTTATAAACCACTTCAGCCCGTCTCTTGAACATATATTACCTATTAATTCTCTTAGTGAAGTTCACAACTGGTGTTTACCATTTTCCTCTCTTCTTTCTATTCATGCTTATTTTATTTCTTTGACGAGATGGAAAGATCTTTCTTTTTGCCATTACTTCCTGTGAACAATATCACGCCATTTTACTTAGCCAGCACACTTTGTCCCTAGTTCAATGTATTTTCATTCAGATTTTTTGGCAAGCTAGGGAGAACCATGATGTTCATCTTCGTGCAAATACAAAAGACTGCAGGGTACAGGTGACTCTGACTCTCATCTTTATTAACTGTTATCATCTGGTGTTCAAAGGGAGCAAATGTAGATGTAGACTGTGGTTTTTTCTTAGCTTCTTCCAAGCTGAGGGCAGCTTTTTGGATTCAGCAATCCTCCAGGGTATATATTTGCATGCCTAATTTGCATTTGGAGAAGGGAGGAGAAAGAGGAGGAAGCTTTGTGTTTGAAAACATGGAAGGGCTTTGGGAGATAAGAACAAAGGAAATATAGAGGGAAATGTGGCATTTCATTCCTGGATATGGTGGGGGCAATGGATATTTCTGAGTCCCATTAATCCAGGAATTAGAACTATTTCCCCATTTCCACCTTGAAGTGAGGACTAAAGGAAAGACAGTGACATGGTGGCACCACAGTGTTGAACAGCACTGGGGACACAGGAGCTGTGTTGAATAAGGTCATATTCCCTTTAAGGATCAGTGACCTAGGATAGTCAGACACCTGTATGCCCCATGGACCACAGCAGAAAGCCAGGAGGGTCTGAATCAGCACAATCAGCTGGTTTCTCAACACTAGAAAGTGACAGCATTTCTTGGGTGGTAGAAGAAACCCTTCAGGGCATTAAGAGTCTTATAAGCAGGTGGCAGAGAGAAGCCTGTAACTTTGTGAGCAGATATTAGTGTTCCTTTATTCCGGCTTCAGACTGAGGCTTGAGAGGACATTGGGGTTTTATGAAAAAAAGAGGAAGAGGATGTTGGGTCCACTACATGGTGGGAAAGAGAACAAACTAGAAATCTGTCAATATACAAATATTTAAGATAGGAGAACATGCTTTTTTCAAAACCTCTTTTCTTCGTTTCCATCAATGTGTGATTTGAAGCCCAGGACATGTGGTACATCCACTGGTCTCAGTTTAGAATTAGACTTGAATTTCCAGGTCCAATATTTTTAATAGTTTTGAAACGTTTCAATTTTTCTTTTGTAACTTTCATAAATTGGCTTCTTTTTTTTTCTGGGCCAAATCCGATGTACTCTATGGAAAATTATAGATGTGATTTGGCGTAGGTATCCTTCTGGCTGGAGCATAAACACTTCAACTGACCTTACCTTTGGTGGGGGACAGTGTTTGCAGTCTTATGGCTTGAGTGCCATCAAACCTTAGAACCTACTTGTCAAGCTGTTTTGTTGAAGCTTAATATAACAAGTATTCCAAGGACAAGACTACCAGCCTTCTGTCTTCCATAGGTGATGAGGTCACCATGAGATCACTTACAATCCCGCATGCTCTTAGCACGTTCCTCCCTTAGACATGACTGGTCATAGGTCACACACACTCTCCGAGGTCCTTGGTTTTTACCCAGACGCTCTGGGTATGAGTGAGGACTGCAGGGCCTATCTCCTCATTGAGCATGCATCCTCACACATTTCCTTAATCAGGCCTTCTAGGAGCAAAGGAATTGAACAACCTGCAGCAGAATTAGGGTGGCTTCTTGCACAAGTGCCTCATTCTGCTTGGTGTAGTTCCAGGTTCTTTGGGGATGAAGGTTGGGTGTTCTAGAGCAAACAGTTTCAAGTCACCTAGATAGTCCAGATGGCTGGGTTGTGCATATTAAACAATGTACCTGGAATGAAACAAAACAAACACCCCAAAGCCAAACTCATACCAGGGTCCACTTTCAAACAGTGAAGCCCCTAAGCTCTTTTAACAAAGTACTTTAAAAAATCATTGAGAAGTTTGATCAACTATGTGGAGAAAAATTTTGTTCAACCTTGTCCTTGTATTGTGGACATGATCAGCTGGATAATTCTTTTTAGAACCTTTCTGAGGGTGTTTGAGCCTCATATAAATGTTTAAATTCATACAAAAACTCTGTAAAGACTGATGAAATATATTTCATTTCAATAAGTGTTTCCAATGCTAGCCCAAAACATTCTAAACATTCTCTTCAAAGGTATAGATAGTATTCTTATATGCATAGTTTGGTTTGTAACAATTTAAAATTTTTGAATTTTACAATGTGAATGAAATAGAAACACACACAAACAATAAATTAGTCTTTTCTCTTGGAATTGCTGTGAAATCTTACGAAAGTACAATATGTGAACCCTCTTAGCATAACCAAATAGTTAATTTAACATGGCTTTAAAAGTAAATTCTAAGCTGATGTTTGTATTACCTAAAGCTAGAAAAACACAATATTAACAAAATTTAATGGAAAAAATTGCTCAAAGGTAAGTGTTTGAGCTGAGCTCTTTCAGTTATAAGGAATAGAAAATGGCCTGACATAGTTTAAATGAGGAAAGGAGGTCTCCAGATAAAACTGAATGATGAAACTACAGGACTAAGTCAGCCCTTCTCTCAGGACAGATCTCTCCTTCTGAAGCCAGCTCTCTTCCAAGGACCATGTTTTTCTGGATTCTGCTTCATAATCTGCTTTTATTCTAGTTTTTTTTTTCTGGCCCAAGCCTCTTCTGCTTATTTTTCACAGCACCTCTGATGGCTGTCCCCAGGCTGTGAACTTGCATGGATCCAGGCTCTAATTCAAACTGCCCCTGCTTCACAGTCCTCTGAGTCTCTTAGAATTAATTCCTAAGAGGGATAATTTGATTGGCCAGGCCTCGTGAGTCATCGCCATTTCAGCCTCTAAGACCGCTAATACCATTCAGAGAAAAATTGGGTTTTCTATTTTCCCATTTTTTTCTACATAATGTTAATACAGTTTCTATCATGGGCACTAAGATGGAGAAACAGGGAAGAGTGAAATGTCATTTACGGGACACCAACCTAGTGCTGGGCATCACCCTCCAGGATCCTTAACAGGATTCACTTCCTCTAAAAGACTTTTTCACTCATTCATAAAGCTCTCAGTTACCTATCAAGTATTTACTGCACGTCTAGTATGTGCGGGACACTGGGCTGCGTACTGTGTCCCTCTAGGGCCTCATCTCTCGGCCTTTTAGATTTTGTAACACACTTTGATATTTAGGAGAATACAATGCTATACTTTATTTTGTTTCCTGATGACTAGTCTTGTACCTGTAACCAAATTGTTTGCTTCTCATGGACATGGGCTATCATAATTTGTATTCTAGCATAAGCTGGGTGTACAGCTAACAAATAGGAAAACTTGTACTGCTTCTTTACCCATATTCTTCTCTGCCATCCTGTACTATATGATCCTTTAAGAAATGCAGTATGATTCAACAAATAGTCATATCTAAGTTTGTTGTTATAATAGTCTTCAAGTCTCTTTGTGTTGGTTTTTTTACTTCTAATCACATATTTAGCTCCAATTTGGGAGATGGGGATGGAGAGCAGGGGGGAGGATACTAAGTTTCTTTAAAATGACATGCCTTCTTCTTTTTATATATTTTTATGTTTTCCATTTTGGGTTTCAGCTTATTTTCATTCTCAGATGAATGGAGTGTGGTTTGAAACTGTGGATGGAAAAAGGTTCAGTGCTACTGATACACAATGTTTTCCATTATCTAGACCTTTAAAACTTTACCTTTGCATCATTGGGTGACACTGAGTTTTCTGTTCAACGCATTTTATCTAGTGACCTTTCGTGGAGTCTGTTCCTCCAAAGCTTCGGGGATGGGGGCACACAGCAGGCTGTGCTCTATGTCACGTCCATCATTACTCTCTCTGACTTGGCTTGTGTTCTCCTGTCAATATGTCCCAGATTAATGAGGCATTTGTTCTTAATCAAGAAATTATTTAAGAACACACTTTAAATTTTAATGACTTGTTTATGATTAATTGTTTCTATATGCCCTTTTTATACTTGAGGACACTTCAACTGTTGCTTTTTCCCTGAACCATTCCCAGACATCCAAATACAGGTAGTTGCTATGCCCCAGTGATCTCAAGGGACAGAACAAATAAGGTTATTGATTTCCTTGAGAAAAACATTTATGCAGTCCCCTTGAACTAAAAATCACTCCAAATAATAATAATGTGAAAATGCAGCTGTTAAGCAAACTGCATAGTTACACATTATATATTTTTAATGTTCCCTTTAAACATATATATCTAATGAGGTCCTACTGTTTTATGAAAAACAATGTTAGAAATAATTTCTGGAGTAAAATAATTTTCCCAGCTGATCTATCCTATGCCATTACCTAATTTAATTAAAATGGGCTCTGTTAACTCATGCTTTCTTATTTTATTTAAATAACCAATAGGTTTGCGAGTGCTTCATTTGAAACTACAAAACTAACTGATTCATTACCTCTTAATAAGAAGAGGTGACATCTATTGAGTGCTTAATATCTGCCAGATTTTTCTGAGTGTGTTAAATCTATTAACTCATTTGCTATTCTCAACTACCACTTATGAGGGCCCTGTTTTTATTTCTGTTTTAAAGGTCAAAAAACTGAGGCATGGAGATGATAAGTGATTTGCCCAAGGTTCCGTAGGTGGGAAACCTGGCAGGCTAGCTCTAGAACTCGGTTTCTTAAACATGGGGCCATGCCAGCCCACACATGAAGGAGTGCCTCCCATCAGAACCCCTTCCTAGGAATTTGGGTTAGATGTGTTTTTAACTCTTACTGATCTGTGGCTTTTGTGCTAGGTACCTTGTCCTTTGGTCTTCTCTTAATAAGTGTTAAAAATAAAACATGATTTGGACTCTTTCTGAATTCATATATTTGCATATTTACCAGATTTATGTTCCCTTAAAAAGAGTAGATATTGAAATTGTATAGACTGTAGAAAGTTCATATAGAAATGGAAAGTAGGATAGAAATCCTGTTACTATGTAGGCTGTGAGCATCTGAAACAATATTAGTCACTTTGTGATAATGTAAACAATGTTGTTTTTGCTTAAGTAACTGGGTTTTTATAAAAATCCATAATGTATTTACTGTTTCAAAAAGTTTTAGTTAAAATATGGCTCACTTAGGTTTTATAATGAGGATTCAATAAAGTTGTGTTCTTGGTCCACTCAGGATTCCATGCTTTTAGAATCATTTAAGGTTCATTGTTGTTCCTAATATGATGCCTAATAGCAATGACGGGTTTAAACTGTTCTGCCACTGAAGACACCATCACAGAAGTAGAAAATTAGTTGGTCATATTCACTGGCAGAAAATTTAATAAGCATGGTTATTCTTTCATAAATTACTTCCTACAAGCTTTGAAGCTTAGCTTTCCAGGCGGTAAGTTTAGATGGTAGAAATTTTATTCACTAGGTATTAATTGGCCAGAAGCCAGCTAAAACTAACTTAAACAAAGTGGGGGATTTAGAAGACCCGTGGTTAGAAATGCACCTAGACTTGAGGCAGAACTGGAAATAGAGATCTGAGTACCATCAGGACTCTGGGTGACTCTCATCTCTTTGATTTTACTGGGTGTAGCTTTAATTTTCTTTTTCTCTCCTTATCCCCTCCCCATTCTCTGTTCTACATGACTGGAAATGTGGTTACTTATAGCTGGCCTCCTGGTCTTCCACTGCATAGTTCAGGTACCCGAAGAATGATCATCAGTCTAGATGAAACTTCCTCAAGGAAAGATTCTAATTTCTCCATTTGTATTAGGTGCCAGGCTGGGACGTACAAGGTTGGGCTAGAAAGAGGAGGTCTAGGGTTGGGATTACGATAAAATTTTGAGTCTAGTGTCCACTACTGGGTCAATCAGCTGTTACCCTAGAACAGCTTCTGTGATAACCTCATAAGTAGGGTAACAAAAGCAGGCAATTCCCAGATAAGGGGACTGGACAGATAATCCCACATATGCCAGCTGTAGTTACCCCTTGTCTATGCATAATAGTATGCCTTTTCTCACCTTGAGAATAATAAATGAGGCATAAAAAATCTATTCTTTTGTATGTTAAGAAGATGAACACTTACAAGAAAAAGAAGATGATTCAGCTCAACACATCTTTTGTAATACATATTTCATGTGGTGTGAATTGTGGTGGGTATAATAATGGGTATAAAATATTCAGCCCCAGGGTTGGGGTTGGAGGGATCAGGCAAAAGCGAAAAAGAAAAACTAGCCCCAAGCCTATGGCACATATATAGATTCTTTTATAAAATATCATAGGCTATAATTTTCCTTTAAATGGATGTATCTTTATTAATTGATTAAATTTAGTTTTGGGGCTCAGGGAGGGTTTAATAAGAGTGATAAAAATTGTGGGGCTAGCAATTAAAATCTGGGCTATTACATATATTACTAGATAATAAATAAGACTTGGGACCATGGGAAATGATAGTATTAGGTAAGAAAAAACACGGGGACTAATTGGATATGGTAGATTAGCAAGTAAGAAGTGAAATTAGAGTCTTTTATGAAATCTGGAAACCAATATGAACTTGTAGTTTGAGTCATAGAAGAACCAGGCTATGATGGGTATTTTTTGTTTGTTCCCCTTCCCACCCAACACCCATTCTTCACTCTTTGCTCTGTACCCTAAGGAGTCTGATTTCTGCTAACATCATCTCCAGGCTCCCTTCCTGGCTGGCTTCGACCAGCTGGAGACTGGCCTGCCTGACAGGAGGTTAGAGAGCAGGAGGAGAGAGCAAGGTCAAAGGCTTTCCCCCCCTGCTCTCTCCTGGCTTCAGCGCTGCAACTTCCCAACCAGAGGTCCCTGAGGGTGCCACACTCAAGGCTCCAGCTTGCACTTGGTGATGACAATGCCCCTCCTCCCCTTGCTCCTTCAGCCCTGGGGTGGTGGGAGGAGAGTAACTGCTGCTCTGTTGCTAGTCTCTGGTGCCTAAGCTTCCCTTTGTTTCTTTAACCCTGCCTACACTTCTGTTTCATGGTCCCTTCATTAAAGTGTGTCCATTTGAAATATTGGGGCTAAGTTATTTTTTGCTTTAGGAACTCTAATAATTTATAAATGAGAGGACTTTACATATGATGTATAATATAACACATATATAGAAATTTTCTGTATATGTAAAATACAGATGAAGAAGGATTGAGTAAAAAAAGGAAAAAGGATTTACGGTGATTGGGGGGGAGTATAAAGGGCAACATGGTAATAGCAAAAATACAATAAAGTTTAAAAAATACTAAATAAAATATATATGAAGAGTTTTTATTTTAGTACTTTGTTTTTGTGACTTTTGAGAGCTGGCAAAGTCGAAATTTGTAGGGCAGAGCAGGTGGGCAGGCTGGTAGCTCTCGGGCAGGAGATGACGCTGTGGTCTGGAGGCAGGGTCGCTACCTCAGGACAACCTTAGTTTTGCCCTTAAGACCTTCAACTGATTGAATAAAGCCCACCCACATTGTTGAGAATAATATCTTTACTTAAAGTCAACTGATCATAGCTGTTAACCACATCTATAAAATATCTCCCCAGCAGTACCTAGATTAGTATTTGATTGAGTAACTAAGTACTCAAGTCTGGCAGAGTTGACATATAATACTAACCATCACCCCAGGCATCAGGGAAACCTGTTGCTCAGAGAAACCAAGAGCCAGAGACAGATAGATTGGGAAGGAACCAGACTTGCGTGAACAAAAAAAAAGGTAGACCCTGTATAGAAAATTCATACATAAAATGCAAAATGCAGAAAGATTCTTTTCCAAATAACTCTCTGTCCAGGGTAAAGTAGATGTAACAAAGCTTTATACTTGCCTCAGTGTGGCTTCGTGTTACTCAAGGCTATTGTCAGTGCTTCACCAAAGAGGAAAGCTACCATAAAAGTACAATTTCTACATGTTCCCTGGTGGCATGAGGACCGATGGGGCAGGTGGGCACCCTGCACTTGGGTGCTTCATAGTACCTTGCTTTCAGTAAGCTTATAATTATGAAAAGGAGATCAATCATAGTTCATGATCAGAGCACATGGCTGTGATGTGTGCACTACTATTTCCATTCAGTGCAGTTTTTTCTCCCTGGAGTTTTTCATGGGTGCAGCATCACCTGGCATCCATCCAAGGCTGCTTTAATTTTTTACTCTTTCTTGCCATAGAGGTCATATGTTGTAATTTGGACTTTGGTCCGCAGTTCATGTTACAGTACACACTGTACAGTCAGTCAACAAGTCTTTATTGAACAGTAAGTACTTTGAGCATTGTGTGAAGAACCCTAAAGTAAGTATTTTAATTGGGAAAGGTCACTGACTAATAGAATAGCCCTAATCTTTATGATTTCAGGTCATGCTGTCTGTCAGCAATGGGTTGGGTGGCAGGAGGTTGCGAACCAAGGCCTGGGAGAATTTCAGACAACGCTTGATACCAGACTTTAGACCCACATGGGTCTAAAATCCCAGGTGGACAACAGAGATAAAGGCCATTGAAAAAGAGACAGAGGAATCTGGAAACAAATACAAAACAGATATAATTAGGTAGGGGTAGAAGTTAAGTAAGAATGGGGGTTTAAGGACCAGGAAATTAAAGCAAATAAAAAGAGAAAAGAAAAGTAAGAACTCTCTAGTCTCAGGGCTGGTAATTTGTGCGGGGTCTGGAATCACTGTCAGCCCAGCTGTCTGAGGTCTGAAAGATGAGAGCTCCTGGTTTCCCAGGGATCGAGGGGCTCAGGACAGATTCCATTTGGCTTCCTTTACAACCCTCTTGGCCTCACTCAGTTCTAAATGAAGACCATGTTTTATTCAGGATTTTTTAGATAAGTTTTGTTTGGAGCTTATGGCTGTGGCTGATATCTTGTCATATTTCTTTATTTTTCTTTTGAAGTATAAGGTGTTTCTGAAGTAGGTTGTGGCACCACTCACAGACCGAGAATAACTGAAATAGTGGAAGTCAAACACTGAACAGTGTGCCTGCTTCGTAGTAAGCAGTCAGTAAATGCTAACGATGATGACCACACAGTCACGTGATTACATGTCTTCTTTGTTTGCCCTGTACGTGCTGTGACACCCAATGTCAGTCATATGAGAGTCAGTTACTTATGGTTTGCATGGACCTCCACATTTCAAAGATGCCCATGTAATCCCATTTTCATTCCAGCCCCAGATTTCAGGTACACTGTAGCTGATCTCTTCTTTGTTTGGACTCAGCATCCACTATAAGCGATCTGACTTCTTTGGCTAGTTTTGATCCGAGCAAGCATCTGTTTCTTCATTCTCAAACCTTTTGAAAAGGCAAAGACTCTAATTAGTCATTACCAATTTTAAGGTGGTAGAAGTTCCAAGAGTTGATGGGAGACCATTAAATTTTAATTCCCAGATTTTGTTGGGTACTGTCCTCGGATTTTTGTTTGTTTGTTTGTTTCCCATCCAGTATCCTAGCACCAGGACAAAGTTCACTTGTCTGAATTCCAGGGATCTCTCTTGCTTTTCTTTTTCTTTCTTTCTTTCTTTCTTTCTTTCTTTCTTTCTTTCTTTCTTTCTTTCTTTCTTTCTTTCTTTCTTTCTTTCTTTCAAGACACTGTTAGAAACTGGACAATCAAGAATAGCTTCTATTTTTACAAATATCAGTCTCTGCTGTTTCACACCTTATTTTCTTCAAAACACTCAGATATATGCCATCTGGTTTGAGTGCCTTATTGCCCTTTGCTTTCTTCGATTGCAGCATGTCTTCCTCATTGGAAGCTGTAACCTCTCTTGTGAAAAGCGTTCTCAGAAATTAGAATTTCCTCACCATTTCCTAGAGTCAAGTGCTGCCAAAGACCAAACAAAAATGCTCTTTGGGAGAGCGCTCCTCTAACCTCCTCGTCCCCTCTTGACCACTATCTGGCACTTCACATGCTAGCGAGTCTGTTATCTGGCCAACCTGGAGTTCAACTTTAGATGTCTGCCTTTCATTCACAAGTATATTAATCTTCTTTTTTTAGAGTGGTTCTGTTTGGCTTCCTGTCTGCCCTTTGGACTATTTTCTTTGAGATATCTAGATTTTCTTTCTCTTGATTTTCTGCTTTAGATGAACAACTAGTTAATTCTTGGACTGATGCTTTGGGCAAGAAGAGCTGAAGATGTTTAAGTTTCCTTTGATCTTCAGTTTCTATGACTTTGTAACTTTTTAATTCATGTACTTTTATTACTTGTTTCCAAATACTCTTGATTAAATGGGAATAGCACCACTAGGTTTTGTATCACCATGTTAGGCCATCTGGTTTTGGATTTTGACCCTGCTCCTTCTTAGAGGTGTACTGCTGGCTGAATTGTTTCACTTCAGTTTTCTTATTTATAGAGTGGGAATGATAAATTTATCTATTCCTCAAGGTTGTTATGATAATTAATACACATTGTACATTATGAGTTAATAAACAGTATACCTAAAAGGTACTTGACACATTATAAGTGTCTAACAACTGTTAGTACTGTGTTATTATTACCCTTGAGTCAGTGGACGTTAGATTAGTCACAATATCAAATACCACCTGTCACAAAGCTGATGTCTTAAATGAAGGATAGAACAATGTCATGGGGAGAAAAGTCACTGTATACAAATGTGAATAATAACTCAGATACATCTCACAATATTATCAAACACAGGCCATGTTTGGTAAAGACGTTTGTTTCTCCAACTACTTTGTGGGCATATAATCAGTATTAATATTTTAATTCACCTTTGTATTCTGTGCTTGCATTGAAGTTTGGGAATTGTGGTATAGACTTTATTTTTGTGGTATTTAGAAACTACTACCTGGTGTCAGGCTATAAGGAAAGCAGAGATAAATACAGCGGTTTGAACAGCCCAGATATATCAGAATTATTGGGTGGATAAATACAAAGTTATTCAGGGCCTCACATTCCTTCCAGCTTCTTACTCCATTCACTGCCAGGGTATTATTCTCATCTGTATGTCTGAAGGTAGGAAATACTCTCTTCAGGCAAATGTGTCTGGCTAGAACTCTATCACTGTAGAGGGGAAGAGTTGCTTTGGGGGAAATCTAGTGCCAAAATATGTATTTTTATTTTATGTAATAAAAACTGGCAGTTAATTACAACTATTATTTTGGAAGTATATGTTCACTTTGCCAGAAAACAACTGAGATGTTCTAGCTGATATTCTAATGGGATTAAAATTCAATTACGTGAGGAAATGTTTGTACTGATTAATAACCAAACTGTCTTGGGTGGGAAAAGGGAAGAAAATGAGTTTTGTGTACAACTGCCTGGAAAATAGGTGAGAGGGGAAGGAAGAGGTTGGGGAGACATTGTTTCCCCTTGGCTGGCCTAAGGGACTACCATTAAGCCTCAGTTAAAAGAGGGGTTAGGAGTAGAAGCCAAAGGAGCTATTTCCATGAATAATTAAAGTGACAATGATAAGAATGATAAAGACAAATATAAAAACAATATCTATATCATTTGTTGAGTGTTTACCAACTGCTACCACTAAGCTAAACACCTGATATATTAAAACAGTATTTCATTTAACCCTCACAATAATCTTATAAAGAAGCAATGATCATTTCCAACATATTAAAGAAAGAAAAAAATAGAAACTCAGGTTCAGAAAGACTTTGTGCTTTGATGAAGGTCAAAGAGCTACTAAGTAGCAGAGACAAGTTTAGAATCCAGATGTGATTTTAGAGCCAAATTCTAGAGCCTCAGGTTATGGTGTTCTAGTCCACCAATAACAAAGTGTGGCTCCAAATCTGGAGGAGAGTTTGTCTTATGCTTTTCAACACCCTTACTTCCCTCACTTGCATCCTTTATTCTCATTTCCTCAAGCACCTCTACACCAAGAAAAAAAGACTTCTGTGCCTGGGAATTCTTTCACGGAATATGGTCATACACAGGAAAGACTATTGTCAGAGAGGGGCCTGGAGCAGGGACCTGGTGGGCAAGGGGCCTTGAGGGAGGGGCCAGGGAGCAAGAAGACCAAATGCCCTGTTTCTGAGCATACTTGAGCTATCCCCCAGAACTTCTTGGAAATAGAGCAGACTTTAAGAGAGGGGACCCAAGTTACTAGAGGATTTGAGTGTTAATGTTAATGTGACCTCATTGGTTTTCCTTTGCTGATAAGGTTCGGGACATACAGTTAACTGGTAACTGCCACAGACTGCGTGTTACACAAACTTTTCCTAAGGGCTTCTAGGTCTGCAAAATGGAGGGATTAGGTGACATGATCCCTACAACCTTTTTTAGCTCTAACAAACAACAAACTCATAATTTATTTTCAGCTGGAACCTGCAGTGGGAAAGGAGGAGCAGATGCTTTCATATTGACTATGAGTCTGTAAAAATGAACCCAAGGCCAGTATGAAGGAAGGGAAGAACAAATGAAAAGTGATGTGACTAAGAGCTAAACAACTCTCTAGAAAGTTCACATTTTAAGAAAACAACATGACTAGAAAACCTTGTTATAATCAAGGAAATCATGATTACAATTCTTTTTCCTGGGGCCACCTGCTGTGGCTTAGAGTCTCTAGTGACTATAATTGGTTCAGGCTCTTGGGTCTCCAACCTCTGAAAGATGAATATGAAATAAATCCACCAGGAAGTTATTATTATCTTTTCTCAATGATGAATGTCATGAGAGTCCCCCTAAATGTTAAATAGATCAATGAGTTAATTTATGTAATCATCTTTCTATTTTTTCCTCTAACTATCCTCCCACCCATTTATTTTTTTATTTTATTTTATTTTTTAGATTGAGGGGAAAGGAGTGAGAAAGAGAGGGAGAGAGAAACATCAATGTCTGGTTGCCTCTCATACGCCCCCTACTGGGGACCTGGCCTGTAACCCAGGCATGTGCTTTAACTGAGAATGGAATCGGTGACCCTTTGGGTTGTAGGCCGGCACTCAGTCCACTGGGCCACACCAGCCAGGGCTTCATCCATTTATTTAATAACCATTCACTTAGCACCTACCATATGCCAAACACTGTGCTGGATACTGAGAAAAGTGAAAAGAAAACTGACACACTTTCTGCCCCAGGGAATTTAAAATAACCCAAGGTAAGTGGCAGATAGAGAGCTAGTTTTAGCCAATGTGTTAACTGCTATGATTGAGCAGCTAACTGACCACAGAACAAGAACACTTTATAACATCACTGGCACTTGGAAAGGCATTTAGAAAAAGACAAGCCTGAGTTGAGTCTAGAAGTATGAATAGGAATTACTTGGAGGAATAAGAAGAAATACATTCCTAGAAGCAGACACATGGAAGATATGAGAAGGGCACACTCAGGCAAGAAGTTTTGTTTGACTGAAGCACAGAAGATAAAGAAGAAAAAAAAGATGGGACCATTCCTCAGAGAGGTTGATGTTAATATGTTGGCTGGTCAAGATGTTGATTTTATCATGGATGGTAGAGAGTTGCTAAATCAGTTTAGAAGGAGAGTAACTTACTCAAGAAAATAATAAAAAATAAGGTGTCCTTATGTTGATAGTCCATTTGCAACTCCCAGGCTCAATACTGACTTCTAGAAGCTATTCCCACCTAGCAGCATCTCCCTGTGCAGTGGACCTTATCCTCACATTCTCATCGTCAGCAAGTTTTACCTGCGAGCATTTTTAAACCCCAATGATCCTTATTTACCTCAGTCTAATTAATTAACATTTTCTAGGGCTGAGACCCAGATATCAAGGGTATTTTAAAGCTCCTAGGTAATATCAAAGCACAGCCAAAGTTGAGAACTGTCGTGCTGGCAGTGTTCTGAAATGCTGGCAGGACGTGTGGGTTCGCTCTGTTATACTCCCTGTTGAGTCTTAGTTTATTTTCACCATTTGTTAAGGTGTGCATTGAATCTCACTTTTGTCAGGTTTCATTCTGTGTGTTTAAAGAAGGACCTCCCACAGAATTTCATGGGAGTTCTCTCAATTTGATCATAACTTATTGTTGGAGGCAGAAAAATTATTTAAACATTATGCCATGATGAGATAGTTACTGTGGTTTACTTCTTGCATACATGGCTGTGGAAAGGATACTTGCAAGTTAGAGAGGGAAAGAGAGCTGTGGTGTGAAGCAAGAACAGCACTGATGCAGAGTACTGGGTTCCAGTGATCAAGGACAAGAGAGTTATCCCGGAAGACGGATCGTGAAAACACATGGCAAAGACCTAGGGTTCTCACGGTGCTTTGTTTGTACCACTTGTATTACATTTTTCAGATTGTTGTGTGTGGTTGATTTTATATGGATCAAGTCCTATTTCTATCCTATGAGGACATTGAGGGTAGGTAATCCCAAAAGACAACACAATCTTACTGAATAATAGCTTCATAAACTGAAGTGGTTTGCAGGGAAAAAATGTTTTTGATTGAGAGTTTAGTCAGACAGAAGGTTAAAAACAACTAGCACACATACAATGAGGTAACTTGAAAATAAAAATGAAACATAAATATTCATGAGAATATATTCACAAGATGAACTGAAACCATAAGTTATTTGCATGAATGTAATATGAGCCTAAATATATGCCTAAATCCCTTTTGTCTCCTAATAATCTGATTTAATATCTCATTTTCCCTGAATACTCTCCTAAATGCAGTCACTTCCTTTTGGTCAATACCCTAATTGATATGATCATGTCTTTCAAATTTCAACCCTTTAAAGTCACACTTTGACTCATTAGGAATTTCCACACTTCCTTCCAGCTGTTGAGGGGAGAACCCTAGCAAGAGGAAGTAGCCCTGTGTGATCTCCTCATTTCCTTCCTGGCCGTGTCCTTCCTGGGTCTGGGTCATCCAGCTGCATCCAGGAGCCCCAGAGGATGTCATGAAGAATTACTGCAAGTATAAATGGGTCTAGGTCACAAATTCTTCAGAACCACATCTTTTAGCATTCATTTCCATTAAAATTAATCAGCAAGTCCAAAGATTTAACTGGCTTTGTCAACACTGAAGAGTATTAATTAATTATCAGTGAAGAGTATTAATTATGCATGTGTTTATCATATATCTTTATTTTAAGGTCCTCACTGTTTTCTGTAGAGAAATTATTGAAATAGGGAAGCAGGTGGCATTATCTTCATTTGGATAGATGAATTGTGCAAAGGTGATCTCTTTAGACATTTTTGAAAAAAAATGTTGATTCAGAGTTAGGATTTCTTTCTTAGCAATAGAGGCACTCTCAATAGGTATGCACTGAAAAAAATGGACATCTATATCACTTAGCTTATTAGGAAAGGACACCTAGGAGTCACATGTAATAACAGCTTCTTATGAGGGTGGTCCAGTGAGTTTTTCTAAGCAAGTTGATTGGATTAAGTTAATGTTCAGTTGATGGTTGTTCCCTACTTCTTAAATTTGGCACTGTCACTTTAAGAGAGCTAGTCTTTCCTTATTAAATACAGATTTAGAGCTCTACAGCTGTCCTCCTGGCTTCATGTTTGAGTTTTAACATTTGAAGATCTCAAGTGCAGTCCACTCTTTACTCCCATGAGATTCATTGGGTCCATTCTTCCATTTTTTCCCTCCCCACACACCCCACCACTTTCAGCATACACCTCTTAATTCCACAGTCTTTAAATCTCTCCTATTTAAGCCACATTTTGTGATTCTTCAACTCCTATTTGAGCAAACAAATAAAAAAACATAGATGTGCATAATTAACTGTAGAAATTGCTTTATGATAAGATGTAAATGCAGCTTTAAAAATTTCTTAAATTCATCTTTTCCAGATATGTCAATCTCAAGGCAAAGGGAGGTGAGGAAAGAGTTTTTGTAACTGCTCTTTCTCTGAAATTCAACAAATAAGAAAATAAATTATGATGTTCAATTCCAAGGCAAGTGATAAAGATCAAAGGCTCATTTTATTGCAGTATTTTCACTTTTATTGAACATATTCACTTGGCTTGCTTTTGGAATGTTTACCTTTTAATAAGTGATCTGTTTAAATGTGGATCAGAGAACAAGGGTTCCTGTTTTACAGTTCAACTTTTGACCTTGGGGGATGAATGGGTAGAAGCTAAGAGGAAAAGTCCACTGTGTTTCTACTGAACTTTTTACCCTTAAAAAAAAATGAGCAAGTTTAAAGTTCACACAGTGCACAAGAGGTCTCCACTGGGGATTTCTGGTATTATTAACTTCCTGACCTCAGATAATTAAAAAGAAAGAGCAGAGCCACCTCAGACTATGACTCAACTTTGAACTTTTAACCTCTCAAGCAAAGTATTTAAATTGTAAATGGTAGATCCTGGAAGCTTTCTTATTGCTATTAACTTTTTTCATCCCTGGTCACAAAATTATAATTTAGGCCAAGAGCAGAGCCCAATCTTTCCATTTTATTTACTTAACCTTTTTTAGTGTAAAGGACTGAGAACACTATTTACCTATGAATGACAGGTATTCTGGTGAGAGAAGTTAGGCTTAAAGGGCCATTGAATTTTGGATCTAGAGGTAACCCCAGATTATCTGTCCAGCCTCCTCAGCCATGAAAGAGAAGACTGAAAACCAGGGAGCTGAGTGACTTCCTTAAGGTCAGACAATTAGAACAAAAGCGCCTCCATGATTCAGTACTTGTATTTGTTTTAGCAGTAGAGCGATTCAAACATGATTGGGGGTAAGAAATATTTTCCTGTTTAGCCTAGGGATCTAGAGAATCTGTGGCTTTTATTTTACATTAAAATTCATAAAGCACAAAAAATCACTGGCTAGGGAGTCAAGAGTTTGGCTCCCTTTCACACTGTTGGTTGTATAACCTTAGGAACTCATTTAACTTTTCCAAGTCTTGGTTTGCTTGGTTGTAAAATGGAAAGTAGTTAGGAGGAGGTAATAAGCATTTACAACTCTTTTCAGTTATAGCATTTTTTGGTACAGCGTTATTCTTGCCTGAAGGAGTCTTATGATTCACATTTAAACACTGTGTAGATATCTAATTCTCAGCAATAGCTGTGTTTTCTTAACATGGAAGATAGGGCTAGATGGCTGTGATTTTAGGATAACTGGTTTTACATAGCAGGCTTGACACTGATAAGGAGGCTGTCCTTACTTTCTTTTGGGATCAGGAATCCCAAAGGAAAAGGGGAAGATCACAGAAGGAGTCCTATGGACCTGGGCAGACAAGAACAAAAGAATCAGGACAAAGAAAGAAAGGATGACCAGGAGAAAAGGCAATGGAAAGGAGCATGACAAAGAAATGAGAGCCCCCTACATTGCATGGGGAACCAGCCAATACCTGTGATATTGAGAAAGCCAACAAGTACACTGTTTATCTGCCAGAGCCACATGCTGTTAATGCTGAAGCTTGGATAGGCACCTCTCACTGGCTCTTGTACAGCACACAGCAAGCAAGTAGGAGAGCTAGTAATCAGCAGGGCCCACTCTTCCCCCCTGCTATTTGCTAACACCTTTATTGCCTCCAGTTAGATACTCACACCACTCTCATTCCCATCTGTCAAGGAGAGTTTCCTTCCAACATTCTGTCCTTTCCTTAAACAAAAGAGACCCTACTAGTGTGATTGCAAACATGGCGCTGCTTCCGAGCTCTGATATAAGGGAAGTTTGGATCAGGGTGAAGAGTGATTTTCTCATTTTGTGGTCCTAGAAGGTGAGGGAGATGGGACTGTAGGATCTTGCCTGGGATTCTCATGAAGTGACAGTTGGAGTGCAGGGAGAAGGCGATGGCTGGCTGGCTGGAGGCCTGTCTGCTTGGCCTGGAAGCAGAGGGTCCAGGGTCATTGCCTGGTCAAAGTGCCAGAAACTGTATTCAACTCTCATCCCACCCAGATGTTTCCCCACCTATTTCCTCAACAACTCTCAACCACTTTAAACTAATTTACTTCTACTTTACAATCTCCTCTGTTCCCTGTCTCTTTTCTGAGGGTCAGACAAAGCAGGTTATTGCAGTTTGAGCAAAGGACTGCATATTTGAGTAAATATGCTTGATGATTTGTAAATTTAATATCCTATTTAATATCCTATTAAATTTATAGGCCAGTAGGCTGCAAGTAACTGTTAAGTGGGAGTTTTGGTGGGCAAAATTTCCCAATTATTTTCTCTGCTCTATAAGCTCTATTCATTCAATAAATTCTTTCCAGATTTTCTAGTCTTGAGTACGTTCCTTCCATTGTAGATGTCTAGTGTATAGTCATGTTAACTTTAAAATCATCTAAGCAGCTTGGTCACAGGTCACTAAGCAGAGCCAAACTGTCACCATGAAACAAATAGTATTGTCTTATTGACATTTACCTTCATCAACACCTAGAAAGGAAATTAAGAAAGGACTGGTTTTGTCTGCCAGCCACCCCTAAATGGAAAGCATTACAATGCAAATAAGATATGTTGCACTTGAGAAATTAAAAGAAAAAGTTGATGCCACCATTCTTAGTGATGGGTTAAAGCAAATTTCATGGGGCCCAATTCAGGACAATGATGATAATTCTATTTTTTTAACTTATTTTTTTAAGTATGTGTACCTTAAGGCAATGGAAAAACAGAGTTAAGCACACCCCAGAGAGCCAGTACCAAATAATTCAGTATGTGATTTATCTGCCATTAGAACTTTCCTCAAGCTGGACCCAATAATCCTCTGGGAGGTGGGAGAACCTGAGTGCTGAAAGGGGTAGCCTCACCTCCTCATTTCTGAGCTGCCCTAGCCCCACCCAAGGTAAGCCGTGTGCTGACTCTGATTACACACCCACAACCTGAACTCAGCTGAGAAGCTAGTTCCTTGCCTCCAGAACAGCCAAAGGCTGATGGATTCTCTGAAGCTGTCTATTCTCACTGGCAATATTACCTCCTTTGAAATTAATATTTAAATTGACAATAAAATTGAAAAATAATCCTGGAAAATCATGCCAGTAAAAATCTCCTCTTCTCTAATTCCTTCCTTGATATACTTAAATAAAATAGACGGCCATATATTTGTCTGATATTACTCCTTTGGTTTGATGCACTCTGCTGGCAAGAAAAAGTCATCTTTGGTGATTGGATTTAGTAGACTATCCAGGCAAGTGCCAGGAGCTGCAGAACCCTTACTGGAACTCTGGCAGGCAAGACAGCAGTAACTGCAGAGCAGGTACAGTGGGAGTAGGAGGCTGGGGTGCAAGGAGCTATAGTCTTCTCCCTTCTTTTCCCCTGAAGCTCTGAAAGTGAACTAGTGTCTAAATTAGGTGTTATTTCAGATTACAACTTGTTGAACCTAATGGAAGTGGCACCAGCAAGCAGCCAGATGGCAGCTGGAAATTTGTTGGTATCTAGAATTGATGATTGTTGGCTCATTTATTCATTCAACTGGTGATTCAAATCACATGCATCGTGCCCATCAAAAAGATGTGTCAATCTCTGGACCCAGGAATCTTTTAGTGATCCCTGAGATATAAAAGAAGAAGTGAGCACTCATTACTGCTAAATGGCTGTTTATCCAGGGCTGCTAGAGGGAGGGCATGCACCTGGAGAAGTTTTGACATTTTTGCGGAGTATTGAAAACCAGATTTGCTTCTCCCTGTGGAGGGCCAGAGAGACTGGCCCATTTTCCTGAGAGGAAAATAAAAAGTAAACCCACAAATTTATAGTAGCCATATGGATAGGCTTCCCTTTTACCTCCTACTTTTTAATTGAGGGAGATACAGTTGAGACAAAATTTTACTAATTTGTGTATAGAATGTCTACCAAATACAAGATATCACATGAGATAAAAGATAAATTAAACACAGGCCATCCTTGACCTAAATGGAGAAAAATCTTTTATAGCTAATTTTAAGTTAAGGGTAATTCTGGTAAGGGCTATATGAGAAGATGGACAATCGATGGTAAGTTATTTATAAAAATTCCATAGATAAAAGTTATTTTTTCAACATAAAAAATAGATATAAACATACATTGAGAACAATAATAATGATAGTATAGATCTTTTTGAAACATAGGCACTGCTTTATAAACATTGGAAACCAATTGTTATAAGAATGTTAAAAAATTGAGCAAACAAGATGGATTAAGCTAATGTAGTAAATACTAATTCCATATACTATTGAAAATAGTAGTGAATGAAGCTTTTTTTATTATTATTAAAGATTCCAGGAAGCCAGAGATTTCTGGGTAATGTTTTAATCTTTGGGAATTGATCTGATATTTAAAGGCAAAACGGTGACTCTCTAATGTGGTAACAAGGTCAGTGGGTCAGAGGACCTCCGTTACCTAGCCTTAGCTGGCCTCTTTGCATGACATATCCGAGTATTGATCAGAGCTGTTAGGCAGGATTGGGTTTAGAGTTGTGCATGCTGATTAAAAACCTGGGTCTAGCCAATGTATTATATTCTGCTATGATCTGCATCTTTGTGTGATCCTTCTGAAAGGGTCTTGCTTTGTCTCTTGTTTATCCCCCTACTTTGATTTGTCTGTATTCCCTAGACAAAATGAAATCTTCTTTTGAACACTCTTATCCAGGGTTCTTTCACTGAGGGTCTTAACATTCCCTAGGCTTCCATGCTATACTGTGCATTCAAACTTCATTGATCCTTCAAACCTCAGTGATGCTACCAGAATGGTAGTTTTGATATTCGTTGAACTGTAACACTGAATGATCGAACAAAATGTGCTGTCTATATTGGTAAATCCGCCTTGTTTTTGTGACCCATTTTCAACAAAGGAGTGTTAGCTTAACCATGACATGTATTCTATCCTCACTCATGTATGTACTCTGTGCGGCCTCTGTTTGACTGCTGCTTCACTTGGCTTGTTAGTCATTATATTTTATTTAATTATGGAAATGTTGAGCATTGTCTTAATTAGTCCAAATTAATTCTTTCTTAGTTTTGAACAATGAGAGAATAATTCCAGTTAACTTCTAAAACTGTAGAACTATGTAATACTTTGAACTTTTCCAAGGACTTTCATATATTGTATATTTTACCCTCAATGTTTCATGAAACAGGAGTTTATAATAATTTCATATGAAAGCCTTAATACTTCATCAAGCAAATGCATTCATGTTGCAGATGACTTATGTAAGCCACAGAGATAGTTTATTCTGCAAAGAACCCAGGACAATTGATTCTCATACCTACCTCTTATCATCTTGTTACAGGGTGCAGCCAAGAGGGAGGATCCCAAATAGGCATTTGAAATAGGGTCTAGAACTCGAGGTGTCCAGGAGATTTTAAGGTGTCTTCACCCCTTCCCCCACAGGTGTGAGTTGGGGGAAGGGACACACAGCAAGAACATGCAGGACAGCTTTGCAGCTAATCCATGGCATGGTCATTTAACATACCTATACCCTTTGGCTGGTTGCTTAGAGATGCTAAATAGCTATGGCCAGGCTCAAGGCCAGGGGGATGGAAAGGGATCTCCCCCCCAAGATGGGCCTGGGGGGCAGGTCCCCTGAGTTACAGCACCTGCGTGGGAGCTGGGAGAAGATTGGCTCCAGGACATGGGGTCACACCTGCCCAGACCCACGATGGTGACCAGTAAAGCTAGAGAAGACAGCAGATTGAGGGCAAGTGTGCCCAAGTGTAGGAGGAGTCCGCAATGGGGCTGCAGAGGAAGATTGGCGGGGGGGGGGGGGGGGGAGGATTTAAACCCAGACACAGCAGCCACTGAGAGAGGAACCATGGGGCTTTAGGGGAGAACCATGCTGCTGTGGAAGTGCAGAGAAGACCACAGCCCTGATTGAGGGAGAACCACGCGGCCTTGACAGAATGGGGACTCTCCCTTCCCGCAGCCCTGAGAGAGAGAACCACGTGGCTCTGGCAGAGTGGAGACTCCCGAAGCTTTAGAAGGGGGAACCGCCACCTGGTTTTAGTAGAGATCCTGGCGAGTCAGCCAAGGGTGCCGGGAACCCAGGGAGGTCTCCCAGTCGAGATGGAGTACTAACTGGGAATAACCAGAGGACTGCCTGAGCCATGGACTTCTATTTCCTTTCCTGAGATATGGTACTCTGGACTGGGCAAAGGGGGAAGGAAGGAAGGACTGTGTCTGTTTGTGGGTCTTTTAAGGGACTTTAGGATTTTTTTGATAAAGACATTAGGTCACTACTTTAAGTTTGTATAGCATTAAATAAACATTTCGTTTCCTTTTCACGAATCTCTGGCATTGAGAGACATCTTTCCTTGGGTGGCGGACATGATGGACCTGGGGGCCTTCTTTCAATAATAGTATATTGTCCCAGGCCCCCCTTGTTTGTTCTTTAACAATCTTATTCTTTTGCAACCATGAAAATGCTTTGAGGGTATGGGGGAGATTGCAAGTTGTCTTCAAAAACCTGTGCTCCACTGCTTCCACATTAGATAGAGTCATAACTGGGACAGAGCTGCCCAGCTAAGGACTATTTTTTCCTGTTCCTACTGCAACTAGTTATGGTCATAGGACTAAGCTCTTTCCAACCAAGTGTGAAAAAAAGTGATGGATGCCATTCAAGTCTTGTCTTGAAAATTTGCATGCTCACTCCTACAGATCTTTCTTTTTTCCCCATGGGCTGAAATAGTGATGACAAAGCACACCTTAGATGGCACGTGTTAAAGAAAGAAGCATTACCCTCATTTTGTGTTGGGTTCCTGACTGACTGACTGTAGCACAGCATTCCCCACTCCTACCACCCAGTGACCTGAGCCTCCAGCCTTGACTGTTGTTTGAGAGATAAAGCCACTTGCAGTTTATTTCAACCATTACATTTTCAGATATATTTACTTCAGTAGTTTAGCCTACTTAATTAATATGGATAGCTAGTTGATTTCATTAGAAAAAACTTCTCTTGCTTTCAAGCCAGGGTTGGTGATGAGACTGAAAATGATGAAACCCCATCCCTATTTATTCCTTGTCTCCATCACATATTTGATGGGGAGGGAAAAGATTTGGAGAAAAGGATAAAAGAGGGATAGGTTAAGGGTGAAGGAGGCAGTGTGGAGGCAAGACTTACGCTGCAGAGATACTTATTCAGAAATGAGAGTGGAATAAAAACATTAAAAATAGGACCTCAGTTTTTATTGCATAAAACCCTTATTGATATTCTGAAATTATTGGATATTACCAGCTAATGAATTCTAAATTCTTTATGTTTGATTCACTACTCATTACCAAAAATCAAACAAAGAATTTAGCAAGAATTTCAAAATAAACAATGGAGAATAGTGGCCCTGGACACAGAGTACAGAAAATGAACTCTGCATTTCTTCTTAAGTCTTTTCCATTCAAATTGTGTCTTTTCTCTCTTACACCAGTCACTTAGATCTCTATATTACTTGGTCATCTCAAAAGTCTTGAAGGCTGGAATCCAGAGAAATAGAGAGATAAGTACCACCAACATTTATTGATGGTACAACTACTTAATATTCTCCAGGGCTACTCACATATACACATACACACAGAAACAGCATCAGATAGAAACTTTCAAGTGATCAAGAACAAACCATGGGGATAGTGTGTGCAGTTACCCAGCGTCACCACTGCCCTAATAGTATCTGGTCTAAACTGGCATAGCTTCAGGCTAAAACAAGAAGGAGAAAAAAGGAGAACATTGCTTTCTTCTAATGTGGTAAATAGGGCATGAAGTCTTTATAATTTGCTAGTAGAACGAGTCTTTCAAGTTCTCTACTTACCCAAAGGGCTTAGCCTTAAGGGAGATAAAAATTTTACTCATAAAATATTGTAAGATTTATCATAAAATGTTTGATTTTGGTATACAGAATGAAGAACTGGATTAAATTTGAAACTGGAACTATTAACATTTTATAAGTTTTTCATGCCTGCCTATTTCCCACTTCTGTTTTTGGCATGGGGAAGTGATACAAGAAATCTTTTTACTTTTGTACCCCCTTTGTGTCCACTCATTAATGAGTTTTGGTAGATTCCTCATATTCATTTTAATTATTTTCCCAGGTTGTGTTTATTTTATGTGTCAGGAAATGATCATTCATTTAAGGATCCAGGTCTTTGACTCTTCTTGTTTGGAGAGAAAATGGGTTTAAGTAAGAAATCCCCACAAGGTATCGATCGATATGTAAACCCTTGTAGGTGAGAATGTGTGAGAGAGAGCCAGGCCCATACCTAGTGACAGAGAATGTGACCATGGAGAGAGGAGACACAGAAACTATGTAACCTTGCACGAGTGTCAAACTCATTTTCACCAGGGGTCACATCAGTCTCACGATTGCCTTCAAAGGGCCAAGTGTAGTTTTAGGACTGTACAAATATAACTACTCCTTAGCAGTTAAGGGAGAGCTTAGCGCTGCCCCCAGGTAGAAACAAGGTGGAGGACTGGATTTGGTCCAAGGTCCTTGTGTTGGCCACCTGTGCCTTAGGGCAATAAAATGATTTGTAAAGTTATTGAATTATAATATATACTTACACATTTTAAAATTCATTTTCTGTCAAGTTTTAGTATCTGTCAACAGTATTGAGGTATTTTTGCAGTAGAAGGTGGGGAAAGGAGCAGAGCCAGAGATAGATGAGAAGAAAAGGAATATATGTGTTTGTATGTGAAGCTTGTCTCATTCATTCCACTTTCCTGGTTCAATTAGTGAGAAGTATTCTCATACTGATTCTTTCATTTAATGATTTGTCTGTTGAGGGACAAATCAACTTCAGCTTTCTGTGGCCCTAAGGGAAATACTCTATAGTGGTGAAACTGATTGATTTTATTAAAGTGACTGTGAAATCTCTGCTTCCCCAGGAAGAAGGTGCAGAGATTATCTTCTAGTTTGTATATATTTTTTATTTGTCATAAACCCACACATATATTTTACATATTCTTAGTTGAGGATACTAATAAAATAACAAAGACCTAATAACTGGGTTGTTTTATTCACTCACAAATTAAAGCTTTCATTACATTAAAACAACATTTTCTGAACCAGGAGCAAAACTGCTTTCTTTCTTCCTTCATTTGAGGAACTAAAATAAATTTTCATTCTTAACTTTTATCTTACAAATTTGGCTATGCAGCTGTAGTTGGCTTCACAATATCCTCACATCCTCTACCACCAGGACTTTTCTGATATGAGAAGTCAATCCCGTGCAGCAGTTTTGAAGTTCTAAAACAGTCACAAAGTTTTCTTGTTTCTAATGACTCTCCAGGACTGTGAGAACTCAAGTGTGTCAGGAAGGAGCAGGAAGTACCAGGATTGGCTTTGTTCCATTCAAATTACGGTACTTGCATTACAGCTTTTCTTTCTTCCCCCAGTAAAAGTTCTTTCTCTATTTGCCAAACTTCAGTACTCTGGATCTCCAAAAGTATGTGACAATCCTATCAACAAGCAGCCCATATTTTTTGTGATGTAAATGGAGGAAAGAAGAATTGATTTCTTATTACTGAAAGGAGGTTCTTGTCAAAATAAGTGATCGTCTAAGCAAGAAGAGGAAATTTAGCCTGTTGCCACAATCACTCAAGACAAGCCTTCACTGGGCATAGAACAAAAAGGGAGACCATGTGAAAATGAAGACTCTTTTCATACTCTTTTGTACTTAGCTTTTCTTTCTGCCTCTCCTAGGAAGGAGGACATGTTTTTTCCTTCCAAGCAAGGAGCAGCAGGGGTTATCTTTTCTTGTACAAGCTACAATCTATCACCTTGTCAAAAGAGACAGATAAGGTCGGAGAGGACTCAGCCTCCCAGAACCACAGTGCAGACACTATGATTCTGGTTCATGACAAGAACGACAGGTTCTTGTTCAGGGAGCAATCTGGATGCCATCTTGGTTATTGGACTACAAATGACGGCACTATTTAAAAATTTGCCGTGGCCAGTGTGGCTCAGTTGGATGGAGCATTACTCCATAGACTGAAAGGCTGTGAATTCTGTTCCCAGTCAGGGCACATGCCTGGGTTGTGGGTTTGGTCCTCGGTCAGGGCACATACAAGAGGCAACTGATTGATGTTTCTTTCTCACATCAGTGCTTCTCTCTCCTTCTCTCTTTCCTTTCCCCTCTCTCTACAATCAATGAGCATGTTCTCTGGTGAGGATTGAAAAGTAAATAAAGTGAAATAAAATAATATAAAAATTATACACTTAAATAAGAAAGTGGTTCTTGGAGTGGCTCAACAGGATCTGTTCCTGGTGGCCTGAAGGGTAAATACTGTTTTATTCTTGTTTCCTTATCTTGGTCTCATCTGTAGCTTTTCCATAGACAACATTGTCAGAATGGTTTCCTGCCCTTTGCCTGCAGCTGAAGAGAGGCTTGTTTCTATATTGAGGCACTTTTGGAAGTAATCCTAGGGGTTAGGAGATGTCACACTTCTCTGCCAGGCATTGAGAACAATAAGAGAAGGGAAATGAAAACATGCCAAATTAGAGTTTTCAAGACTTTTCTAACTTACCTTTAGAGTTCACAGAGATGCATTTCTTGTTCTTGAGGATGTTATAAAACCAGAGGAGTGACAAGGTAATTGCAGAACTCCCAGGGTAGCATGAGCCTTAGGGACATGGCTGAGGGAATGATGGACTTTGAAAAGATGAGCGAGGCTTTAGAATATTACTGAGTTTAGTGTGCTGCAGGGAAAGATAGCCAGGAGGTTGGCTCATGGAGCTTGAGAGAAGTTCAAACTGTAGACAAGAACTTGAGAGGCCCTATCATATCAATGGTAGTTGATACTATAGAATTGTTTAGGCCTCTCAACAGACATCAGAAAGTGATGCAGCAGCTCCTCTCGAAGCTGCAGAGTGAGCAAATCTGTGGCTGAGAATATTTTAAGAAAATGTGGTAAAGAATAGCTAAAGATTTGGGCAACAGTATCAATAGTAGTTTCCTAGAGCTGCTGTAACAAAGCACCAGGTACCGGCTGGCTTAAAACAACAGAAACTTACTGTCTCATAGTCCCGGAGTCAAGAAGCTTGAAACCAAGGTGTTGGCAAGACCATGCTCCCTCTGCATCCTCTAAGAAAATCCTTCTTTGCCTCTTCCTGGGTTCTGGTGCTTTGCTGACAACCTTCGTATACCTTGGCTTGCAGCCATTCGATTCCTATCTCTGCCTTTTTGTCACATGGTGGTCCCCTTATTTATGTATATACTGTATTTTTTGGACCATAAGATGCACTTAGATTTTAGAGGATGAAAATAGGAAAAAAAATTTAAAGCAAAAAATGTGGTAAAATATTTAATAACATAAATAATGTAATATTTCACCAATGTAAAGGTAAAGCTACATTTGGACTATAAGACGCACCCCCAGTTCCTCCCAAATTTGGGGGGAAAGTACATCTCATAGTCTGAAAAATATGGTTTATATATATATACATATATACACAGTTACTAAAACTTTACTAAATCAGAATGTATTTTCTACTAATATAAACTCCTAAGCTATTCTAATCATTATTAAAATATTGGTATTATATGTAGTTTTACATATGAGGTGAGCAAAAGTAGGTTAACAATAAATACTATAATAATAGATAAATAAATAATACAATAATAAACTGTTTCATGTTCTCACAACTGTAAATCTACCTTCACTATCCCTATGTATATACATATATGTAAATATAACAGTTTCCCCACACTTTGTGCTAGTTCAAGATTATGAATATTACATAGGCAATGTTGTCATAAAATGGAGAGCTGAAGTGAGAAAGATATTTGCAGTTTATAATCCAATATGTCTCTTTTTCTTCTGAATTTAGAAACTCATTTTATTTGCTTTTTCTATGATTAAGTAAAAAGATATTTCATGAAAATTTTATGTCCCCTCCAAACTTTTCAGGTAATGAAGACCTCTGAAAAGTTTGTTTTTCTCTGCCAAGTATACTGCCTATATTCAAATATTTATGAGTATATACTGTATATGTACACTCTAAAACACAAATGTTTTATTATTTATTAATGAATATTTTGATTAATTAAACAGATATTAGAATTCTGCATCACTTTAGGACTGTTTGATTCAGAATAGTATTTGGTTTCAGCTGATAACTTGCAGCCTGAAACCTACTTAAAAATGCAGTCTTATTTCCTTCTCATAATCTCCTTTCAGGAAAGTAAACAGGAATTGTTAAAGACATACCTAGCTTTTCTCAGGGACTACTTCAGTGGCTCAGCCCAATTCTCAAGTGTGTTGGCGTTTTTCCTTTTAAGGACAATGAAGTTCTATCTGTGAAGGCCATCTTGCCTTGCCCTGGGAAGTCACAGCCGGAGAGGAAATCCATCCCCTGACCAGGTTTAATAGCGCCCCGGTCAGGAGCATTTCTGCAATGGAAGATTTCAGTTACCACCCAGCAATTTCAAGGATGTAGTCAGGCTGGACAGAGAACTTCTATTTTTTGCAAATGAAATAACAAAACAATAGTCACAATAGAGAAATCATTGTTCTCTCCTCACAGGAGGCCCACACAAATCCTCCCAGATTTAATGTGCAGATCCTGGCTTGACCCCCACATTCTTCCTTGATGTCATTTCCACATGGCCATGAGGCACTCTTTCTGTGATGGTGTGTGCCAGCTGCAGGGACTTTTCCAACTGTCTTATGACTCTTGGGCAACCTTGTCTTTCCATTTGGCTTTTAGCTGGGCAGGCTGTGGTCTTCTAGGTTTAGCTTTGGGAAGCTGCCCTTACTGGGCTCTTGTTAGTACAACTGGACTTAGGAAGGGGAGCTACTGCAGTTGCCCCGCATGGACCTTGGACTTTGGAACCTCCTGGATAACACAGTTGTTTACTCTCTTGTTATCAACCTGAAAACCTTGTCAAGTGATACATTTCTAATCCTCTGACTGTCTCATGACCAACTTGAAGGTATTAGGCAAAGCTTAGTCCAAAAGAACTGTCATAAAGTTGTTGACTAGACTGTCTCGGGAAAGTTAGCCTTTCCAGACAGCCTTTATGCTCACTGACACTGAGAGGTCAAGGGTATCATGTAGAATAGTAATGTTATTAAAATTGACTCATGAACCTGACTGTGAGTAGCTGACTCATCCGTGGTCTAACAGGCACGATGTCAAATGGTCCAAACATGCATTTCCTCACAACCAATGACAGCAGGGATAAGGAAGGGGTCAGCCATGTAAGAGAAAGTCCAGACAAAGGTCAAGTTAATACCAAAGAAGCTGTCAGTCTCTGCACTTTTCATACATACCCAAATGTTCCACTCAGAAGACACTGGAGCAAAATGAAGATAAATGTTATATGAAGTTGGTTCTGATATAACTGTCACTATCTCAGGGCACACGCTCTCCATGGGAACCCTTCTGTTTCATTAATCACACTGTCTTTTGAAAATGTAATTAAATGTAAGTGATGTCATTTCTACTGCTGCTTTTGCTTTATAAATAGCCTTTGAGTATTTAATCGCATTTTATATATGTTAATGTTTCTGTGTTGGATGTGAAGAATGTTATTGTAGTATGAGATGTAATCAAATATTTGCTTTATGTAAAGAGAGAAATACTGGATTATTTTTATTTACATTTCTGTGCAACTTGGGTCAGGCTGCCCTAAGGAATTCTGTTTTCTAAAGAATAAGTCTGTGGAATGACTTCATCAGAGATTCAAGTTACGGCATGAAATAAATGCAGCCTCAGGGTTTTTGCTTTGTGTAGTGCTGTTGATTTTCTGGAATAAGACAAAAAATGTTATAAATAATTGTGAATTAAATTCTATTTTATTACTTTATTTTTAAAGACCTTCATAATTTTGAGATAACACAAACATTTTTGTTCTATCATGTAAATGGCAAAAGGAAATCTACTAGTGATATAATTTTAAGTGCAACTTTAAAATACAATGTAGGTGGCTTTCTCTACGGAGCATGCCTGGACCTTTCCCCACCCCCTTTTTCCCCCAGGGTATGCTCTGTCTCTCCTCCCCCAATATCTCTTCCCTCTTTTTCTCTGGAGGCTCAGGTCTCTGTTTCTCAGACATCCTCTCTCTCCCTGGAACTCCAAGAGCCTTCTTCTTGCTGTAACTTATTTCCTGAGCCCATTTCTTCTATGGCTCATTTTCTATCTTTGTGACCTTCTAAATAAACTTTCTCTTATAAAGACAAATAAATAATAAAAATACATATATTTACAACATTAATTATTATGATGATGTAAAGACAAGTTACCAAATTGTCTTTAGAAATTAATTTTGGTATATGTGCAGTTATTTCAATTGAAGAGAGATATAATGCATAAAAATAATGATAGAAGGTAAAATTATGTCTTAAATATAAGTAAAGAAAGATTTTTCTTTGCTTTTTCTTCTTTTTTTTTTTTTTCCAGGTGCAGATAAGATAGAAATTTGAGTGGCCAGCAGGGGGCTCCTTTTAGGTTTCTTCTCTTCTCCCTCAAATGAAGATGAAGGCTGAAAATATATTTTACTCCTTAGTTTCATAAATAAGAAATAAAGTCTCAACAAAACATGTTTTTCTTCTTTCTAGTTCATCCCTCTATCCTATTTTCCTTCCCACCGTTATTCTCTCTCAAGACCTATAACATGTGACCCCTGCTGCCTGGGTTGGGCACTGCTGCCTCTGCCTCCGCCCCCAATTCAAATTCTTCTTAGAAAACTGCCTTTCCATTTGAGAATGACTTTCTGAAATGATGAGCTTCAATAGTAGTATGGCAGGTAATAAGTGACCATGTAATATGATATTTTAAAAGAGTGTTGTTTTTATCCCAGGAATTTGAGGTCATGTGGAAGCCTCCAGCTCTACCTGTTGCGACCATTCAAGGCCGGACAGGTTCACTCAAGATTCGGGCAGATGGAAGAAAATTCACGGAGCTGTGGGAATGCCTGGCATGCCTTATTCAAGGGTGGGGCGATCCACACATGCTGCAAGCCACATGTGATGCTGCGTGTCCCTGCGTGTCTCCCAGCAGGAAGTCCCAACTCCCTTATATACCACATGCACACAAGGCTGGCAGGGTGCCATGAGATTATACAACAGAGTTTCATTCTACGCATGTGGGCCCACTCAAGGCTATGGGAACCGTTTATCAGATCCAGCCTCAAGGCTATGGGAACACTGCTTATCAGGCCCATTCTCAAGATTTTGGGAAACTGCTTCCCTTAGTTGCCTGGACATCTGGGTGCAGAAGCCAGACTGACTGTTTACCCTACACTCTAGTAGGCAGATCCTGATCCATTTTGGAATATAGTTCCAAATTTCCACTAATGCTGCCTGACTTCCATAAAGTTTTACCTCTTCTACCTCCTTTTTGGGGGGCCCAATTTATAAACATAGGCACCATAGCTTTAATAATTGGGCAGAACAATTCAACAGATAGTAAATCAGAAGGTAAAATTGTCGTGTTTTGTGTTATCCAAGTGAAATCTGCAGATAAATAAAACCAAACTCATGTAATTTCTCAAATAAGAATTGAATCCTGACAGAGCAAGCAAGCGAGATCTCTGTAATGACTAAAGTCAGTGATTTCAGGTCCAATAACTAACACACAGGATTCTGCTGGGATTTTATTTTAACTTGAAGAAAATGAAACTTCAGTTATCAGGACAATACCGATAATACAGAACAAACTGATCTAGAGTTGCGTTTCCCATGTGGGGAACACAACAGTGGGACACGGGTTAGTACTGAAACCACAGGTTGAGCCTCCAGCATATTGTGCCAATTTGCATGGGTCTTGTAACAAAGGAAGGAAAGTAATTTAGCTGGAAAAACATTTCAAATACAGGGTTTGGCAAAAGTAGGTTTACAGTTGTGACTATACGAAACAGTTTATTCTTGTTCTATTATTTATTAATTATTGTAGTATTTTTCATACAAACGACTGTAAACATACTTTTGCCCCACCTTATACTTTTATGCTAACTTAACAAAGCCACGTTATGAAGTAGATTATAGAATTAAAATGATTCGTTTAAAACAAAACATGAATCTTCAAGAAATTTTGAAAATGCAAAGGCCTGCTATAGATGGAACCCCACCCCCCATCCCCAGCTATATTAGTTATATGTTTCAAAAACGAAACTATCAGATTTTTTGTCTTGCCATAGTGGTTGACTTATGTCAGTTAAGTTTTCGTGCATCGGTAAAATTGGTTGAGGCTTTTAACCTAATTGAGGAATTCTTAGAAAATCAGGATTATGGAGCTGAATATTTATTGCCTTAACCCATGTGTATGGGTAAAGATATAAACACCACTGTAAGTGTGTTTGTTCAAAGTCTTGGGATCTACCTGAGAAGAAAAGAGAGAGAGAGAGAGAGAGAGGTTAGATGCAGAGGTATCACAACCATTACTAAAACATAACTGTGATTTATATGTGCTTGCAGAGCTTTGTCCTCTACCTTACCTTAGTTCTCAGGGTTATCCTTCAAAACAGGGGAGAAATGCATTTTTATTACTGGATGATTTAACCAGTGGCCAAGATTATGACTTATAACCTTGGATGTTAAGACTGTCTATGGGCAGAATTTGAGCCTGAAATTTAATAGACTCCCTCTCTGGTCCTAAAAAAGAGGTCAATAAAGGAAGAATTCTTTTATCTGTTTGTGGTTTATAAAACAATTCCTGGAAATGACATCACAGTGCAACTTACTTGATCCAAATTACTTCTTAATATCTATGAGCACAACTACCCCAAGGAAAAGGTGCTGTTTGATATTATAAGATGTTTCTGATGAGCATTAAATTAAATGTGCAAATATAAAACTACCACTATTCTTATAAAAATTACTATATCACTCTCCCCTTCTTATTTCTTTTTCTGCTCTTTTTTTTTGTCTGTGAATGGGAAGGAGAAGTGACAGTGCCTGTATATAATCACACATTCATCAAACACAGTTATCCTTTGAATTTTTCTTACCTGGTTACTATATTGATTTGAAAAACCTGACAAAAATATTCATAGGAAAGTGAATGAAAGGTAAATTTGTTAGTTGTGTGACACCAACTTTTAATTAAAATATGTCTAATTTTTCCTCAGTTACAAGCTGTCCATATCCAGCTACACAGAGCCAGCCGTAGTGTCAAAGTAGAGGTAGCAGGTTTTCTGTCCTCTTTACGCTCAGTGTATTTTTCCTGTAGTTTGTGCTGGAGGTCTTTTGAAAACAGATGAACAAACAAACAACCATATGCTCAATCAATTGTATGCTGAAAAGAAAATTTAAAGATTATAATAAATTGATTGTATTAAAGTCTGTAGTAGCAACCTCCCTCCTTGATCTTAACTTGGCTGTGTGATTTGTTTTTGGCTCATTGGCAAAAGTTGACAACGCAGGCAGAAGCTTGAAACTTACTTTTTCATTTCTGCTTCATTGTGCGGACCCCTGGGACTGCCATGAGACCATGGCCTGGCTACCCTGCAGGACAGAAAAGAGGAGTACAGTGCAGGAGAAGTGGGTTTCCCAGTAATGCTATCAAGATCAGCTAACCACAGCTGACCAGCCAGCTCACGGCAGATGCATGAGTGAGCCTAGATGAGATCAGCCAACCCAGCGGTTGAAAGAAAGGAATAAGAGGTTGCTTTCTTCAGCCATGAAGTTTGGAGTGTTTTGTTATGGAGCAATTACAGGTCGGTATGAAGGTATTTGATCCAGACTTCCCATTTTAGAGGTGAGAAAACTGAGTCTGAGGAAGATTTACATTTCCCTGGCTTTATACTACTAAACCACCCAGATTTTAGAGTTGAGAGCTCCAGTCCTAAATTATATAAAAACCCAAACTGTCACCTGATTATTGACAAACTGCTCAGTGGTTATCAGATAAGATAATAAACAAGGATGCCTGGGATTGTTTCTGCATTGCAGAAATTGTCATTCATGTGGGATTATTCTCTTGTGCAATGGAGACGCTTCATTTAGTGTGCTGAATTTTTAGTTGCATTTGATGCTTGACTGGTTAGCTTTGTGAAGCACATTACAACTACCCTCTAGAGACTAGACTGGTGTCCAATTGATTTCAAGCTGCAGTTCAAACTGATGTCTTTCACATGTAACAAGTACATTGTTTTAATTCTTGATCTCTCAAAACTACTGAAAATAAAGTCCTAAACTTTGGAACTAGAGGACATGTTACTCTGAAATATATGGAAGGGTAACATCATATGGCTTAGAAAAGTTTTTTCTATTATAACTCAAGCTTTTGGATCTAAGATATGGAGTTTTTTACAGAATTATGTCTTTGTTAAGAAATGTATCTGAATTGAGAAATATAGATTCAGAATAATTTTCTAATAGTTTGTTGTTTAATATAATTTCCTTTCACTAAGTACTTATCTTTTAAAAATATCTTGGTTTAGTAAATTAAATCATTATGTAAAATCATTATATTTTTCTTTTTGATCTTGGAGATGGGAGGTGATTAATATTACTTACATTTTTCTTTCTCTTGATTCTGACTTGCCTTGAAGGACCCTATTTCCAAAATGTAGGGGTGCAAGTGCTGGAATGATTCACTCAGATTTTCGTTTATCTATTGAGTGTGTGCTCTTGTGCCAATTTTTCAGTGTCCATTAGTTAACCATAATAAATCTAATTTATGCTCTCAAATAAGATGATTTCTCTAATCAATCTGTCTATGAGTTTAGGTGTTTTGTGAGTGTGTGAAACAAGATAAAAAGGACTTGAAGGGAAAATATACAACAAAAAGTAGGAAAGAAGAGATACGCCTAAAAGTTTAAAGACCTATCCTTTTATGTCACCAAGATTCAGAAGAGCCCATATGAATATCATTGTAATTATTACATTGTTCCTAGTTATGTTTTTGGTAACTTCCAACATGAAAGATGAAACAATCAAAAACAGTGTACTACTTATCTCCTGCTATGCAATAAATTACCCAAAACTTAATGGCTTAACACACATTTAGTATCTCATAGTTTCTGTGTGTCAAGACTCTAGGAGAAACTTAATTTTTTTTTCTTGTTAGTATCAGAGAGGCAAGGTCAGGGAAGAGGATGAATTGAGGAGAAAAAAGGAATGAATTTTAGAGCATCATAATTGTTGAAGACAGGACCTAAAGGAGAATGGTGGTGACTAAGGGGAAGAGATGTATTCAAGACACATTTATGACACAGAACAGGCAAATCTTAGGAGTTGTCTGGTAACGGACATAATTTAAATTCCTGGTGGGGAAGAATATTTGGATAAATGTTGCATAGTAAACATGTTGACTTTGAAGTTTCTATGAAGTTCCTGTCGAGTTGCAAATATTTTATAAGAAGTGAGGAGAACAGCTAGTGTTGGAGAGAGAAGTTTGGGAACATAGGTGAAATCCAAACTGTAATGATGGTTGAGAAGAGCAAGAATGTATGCAGACCAGGAAGAAAAAGTAGTCAAGCAAAAAGCCATGAGCACATCAACATTTAGGGGTGAAAGAATAAAACAGAGCTGGAAGGGCAGGTTGGGAAAGAAAGATCAGAAAGAGGAAAACTGAGGATTTCCTATAATTAAAGCTAAGCGAGTTTCAGGAAGGTGATTGTCATTAAAGAAACATAAAATAAAATAATATGGGTTTTAAACAGTACTTTCTAAAATTAGCAACAAGAAGCTGTGGTGATTTTTGTTGCCAAATTTTTTTTTGTAGTTGTAAGGGAGAAGCCAGATGAAAATGTGTTAATAGAGAGTTGCTCAGAAAAGGCGGTTTTTGCACATAGGCTTGTGTTTAAAGGATACTTGGACCTGAAGGATGAAGGTGGGATAGTTATTAAAAGGTCAGGCAGGGCCCAATGTGAATCTTTTATACATGTGAGAGACTTGACCATAGTTATGACCTGAGAGAAAAAGCCAGTAGAGCACAAGTGATTGAAAACACAAGATAAATATAGGAATACTGATGGAGCAAGTATTATGAGACAATGAGGCAAGATAAGTGGAGAGAGTGGTGACAAACTCTGAACTTCTCCACATGCCTAAAAAGGTAGGGAAGAAAACTGTACAGTCAACTTTGGTTATGCATTAGCCATGAAATGCAATTCTGACTGCTTAAGGCATTTAGTTGGAGGCATGGCTCATTTTTTTGGTAAATAAACATTTACTGCAGCTATGCTGTGTGACTAGCATAGGGATAGATGTTTTCACGCTTCTACCATTGTTTAATCTGAAGATAGATTTTTGATCCTAAAGGCAGATTTAACAGTGAGGCAGCTGGAAAGCCAATGTAGGGATAAAGTTTCAAAGGAAAAGACCTTAGAATTTCTTCATATTACACCAACTAGATCTATGCCTTGGCCTCTGGGTATACTGGTATGTCTTCCCACCTTAGGAAATGATACACTCTTGGAAGTATCGATAGGAAGCTGTGTGACTTGTGTATGTGTAGATGTGGTGGTGGTGGAGGAGTGTATGGAACACTCATGTTTTATGGTTTCTAGGTCATAATAACTGCCTTTGATTCAGGGACTTAGACTTATCAGCTTTGGAAACCCAAGGTGTCTGGTTTTGTTGGCTGGTCCAAGGAAATCATTCATACTGGCCAGGTGCATTAGAAAACACAGACATTTGTAATGAGTGAGATACATGTACCATATAGATGAGGACTAAGACTTTTTATCTTAGGATCAGTATTCTGCCCAAGGGGTAATTAGTAGTTATCTTCATATGAGATTTATTTTGAGCATGAAATCAGAAATTTCCAGTTTATATATGGAATTTTATTCTGATAGTAGTAGAACAATAAGGGACATTTATGAATTTCCTAATTCTATTCTTTTGAAATCATTAAATAAAGCCATTAGATGAGAATCCTATTTACAAAATAGTTTTAGGCTAACAAGTCCTTCTCATTGCAATGCCTAGTTTTAAATGGTCTATATAAGATAAAGAATTTATTTTAATTTACTGAGCCTTACCCTGTCACATTTATTTATGTAATGGTTGCTCTATAGGCTTGTTTTAATATCAGAGAGTGTTCTTTTTGACCTTCTGCCTTTTACATTTCACCTGTTTATCTCTTTGTCCTCAGCAGGCATCCTCATTTATTTATTATATTTAATTCTCCTGGCTCTATTTCTTTTGCAGAACTAAATGTTTAACCCTGGGATGGGGGAAGAAGTCTTCTTCCATTAATTTAGGTAAATGGCTGAAGTTAGAGACTTATATATGTATCTTAAAAGGGAAGAGGATGGGGGGAGAAACAACTTCTTTCTTTATGAAAGATAACTGGATGTTTAAGGAAACAATGGTAGATAAGAAAGCTTGTGTTAATATTTTTTGATACAGGTTCAAACAGTCTTTTTCAATCTTATTCATAGCCATAAAACTCCCCAAGAGAAGGGATTTATGAAGGTGGAATTCTTTGGGGAGACTCAGCCTTTAGACAGATAAAGGGGATTCAGAAAAAAATTTCTTCACAGTGGTATATTCTAGATCCCTTAATTTCTTCTGTCTTAAACTTCCCGGTAAGCTTCACAAATAGGAAGCTAAGTTGTCTGATTTCCCCATATCCCACTGAAGCAGTCCCGCAGTCCTGGGAATGGGTCAGTCCAGTTACAATTGTGTCTCATTTCTGGAGGCAATGGTGGAGGTGGAGGCTGGCACCCACTGAAGTCAGCCATTTACATGGTGCAAACAATCAGACATTTAAGGAGGGACATTTCTATGAAAACAAAGAAAAATAAAGATGAATGGTTGGAACAAACTATAAATGTAGTATTTTTTAAAGTTCATTTGAAGTGTCTTTAGATGGTAGTAGCAATGTTACAGTCACGCTTATTTCTACTTAGAACAGAACCTGGAAAATGCTGGTGTTTTAGTAAACTTTCTGAGCAGCCCACACTGTGATGGTGATAAGTGCTTTGTTATTATATCAGGTAGTTCAGTTTCAGCTTAGAGAGCTTCAGGAGAATGGCAGTTTGAGTCCTCAGTGATGCCAAATCAGGAGGGTGGGGAGAATAATTAGAAACACTAATTATGGGGAAAATGTGCAGGATGGCAGGATCTAGTTTACAAAGAGGTGAAAATAGCTCAAAGGTAATGAACAGAACTAGAATCTGATAAACCCACAAGGGTGGGTTATAGATTTCCATTGAAAACTCTTGTTTACAAAATAATTCTAGTCTCATTAAATTTGGCCCAATCATTGACTTAGTTGTAGAAAGAATGGTAATTGACCACATAGGTCTTTTGAAGTTTGCTTTGCTCAAACTTTTGTAAGGAATCTCAGATTGGACTTTTAAAGGCCTTTTGAGGATAGGAAACCAAGCCAAGAGTTTGCCATCAGTCATCACTTGTAGTACCTATAGATTTGGTTGATTTTTTTTTCTTCTTGAGGTCCCCCAAATATGCCAAGTTTCTTAACATGTGTGGAAATGACCATTCCTACTCATGTGTAAGCCCTGGAATCCTATAAGCCTGGTACAGGACCATTTATCCCAAGAAGGCACTGTGAGCAATGGCTCCATAAAGTAAATCTTACTTCCTTAAGACTGTCTGGCTGTATCTGATTCTATGCACATCCTTCTCAAACATAGCAGTCCAGTCAAAGCTCTGGTAATATAGCCAGTGTTTCCAATTATGCCTTGTTAGAGGAGGAATAGATTCTTAATGAGCTTATGCAAATAATTGAATTGCCATGAAAATAAGAATTCTCAATAACAGCTTCTGAATTCTGGAGGGATCAGATAACAAGAAAAAGATAAGTGTTTCATTTTTATTTACAAAGATATAATGTACTAAGTTGGTTTGTACAATATAAATAGCTTAAGAGAAAAAAGAAAGAGGTTTGTTATATCAAGGAAATAGAACATTAAATATCCAACGATATTCTGCAAAAAGTCATAAAAAATGTTATTACTTTTAATCAGTTCATTTAGTCCCACATAATTAATTTTTGTTCTGCTTGATCTTGGGTTAGTGATTTTATGAACCCATCAGCTTCTCCATTAGTTGTAGAAATCCTTACTCAGTCCAGTATATTATTTCAGCAGTGCTATCAGAAGCTTGTACCTGTCATAGTCCTTTTCATGAGTCTCTGAGACAATCCTTTTTCTTGAAGACTAAGCAAGAGCCTTTAGAAAAGCATCAGAGTAAAAAAACTGTCAATGACAAAAAGCTTAAAATGCCATGATTATAGATTTGATGAAAGTTCATTATAATATAGTGGAAAAGGGAATTTGGTCATCTTTGTCACATAGAACATTTTAAGTTAATAAATGAAATTATGATTGATAATATTATACCAACACGTATCATAGACAACAAGGGCACTATCAAATGTCTGAGAACATTATATAATTTCTAAAATTTTTATATTAAAAACATATGTACATAAAAATATAATGTAAAAAAGGTTAAGTATGTCTACTTATTTGACAAAGCTTCACATGCAGTTTAGCATACTAAATAAACATGATTTGTTTAACATCTATGTTTTACAAGGTAAAAGAACAAATTTTTTAAAATAAATTCTTCTAGGGCCCTCTTCAAATCTTAAAGTTAGTTTAATGTCAAGAAGACTTTGTTTAGAATTTGATTTTGGAAAGCAGTAAAAAATGTTAAAAGGTTTGAACACTCAATTTAATAGGATCACAGATCTCTATGAGACTATACTTAGTTATCTATTCACCCAAAGTGATAAAATAAATACAGGGTGTAACATGACTTTTTAAAAAACACACATGGCAGGGGAAGGTGCAGACCTGCCAGTCTGTCCTGAAAAAGGACAGAATTGGCTGGCGAGCTGCATGCTTCCAAAGCCCATGAAATTATGAGCCAGAAAACTTAAACAAGGAAGGGAAAAGACTCTTGGCCCTTTCTTCTTTTGCTTGAGAATCCACTTAAATAATCATGCAGTGGCCATGTGTGGTTTCCCAAAAGACAGTATTTTTAAATGAAAAACAGACTATAGGTGCAGCCTTGACCTGGTGTGGCAAAGGGGCTTTTTTGGAGGCATTCTAAAGGGTTTGGACTGTATGGAGATGGACTTCAGGGCAAAAGTCTGCCATTTTCCCAAAATTGTATAGCTTTTGAATAAAAGACTCTTTTCCTTTTTCACCAAACCCTTGCCTCCAAAATTTGCCTATGGTCGTCAGGCAGCAGGACCCATCTCTGTTCAGTAACAATATCCTTAGGTGAGGATTAATTAAAAAAAAGGGAAAAGGGGAAAAAAAGAGCCAGTAATCCAAGAAAACTTGCTCTTTTAACAGGAAAAAAAAACAAATTAAGTAGATTGTTACACTATTGATATTGAAACTTATTTTAAAACCTTGTAATGAAACGATTCAATCTTAGCCAGTTTGACCACATAGGATAACATTCTCTCTCATTTTTTTCTATGTACTCCTTTTCTGCCAAACCTTTATAACTTCCTTTCCCCATTCAGGTATTTTTCTTCATCTTTCTCATCTGGAATGACCTTTAAACTACCTCTATACAATTACTTTAGCACAATTTGTTCTCCTTTTTTTATCAGTAAAAATTTCCTTCATTTTTTGAGTAGTTTGCTTAGAGTTTTTTCCTTCACTGTTATTATTTCTAGTAGTTTCTTTTACATATATTAATTAAAATTCTTAATCCTTGATAATCTTAGTTTCCAGAGAAAAAGAAGAAATTCACAATGTGGACTGTTTGTTATAAATCAGTATTCTGTAGTAGATTAGCAAAGTTATGAATATATCATTTTATAGTTTTCAGACACTTAAGTTTCTTTATAGTACAACTTCTTAATGTGGCAAAAAGAACATATTTATTAACAAACCCAAGTATCTATAAAATTCTTATAAAAATAAGCCAAAAGTAGAAAATTTATGTTTAACAATTAATGTTTCAGTATTTTATCTTATTTGGAAATATTATAGATATTCAATAAGTATCTACCATTTAACTGAGTATAACTTTGAGGTTTCAGAAACTACTTCTAGGCAGATATATTATAAAACACAATTATTGTTGAAATAAAGTCTGTCACAACAATGACTCAAATTGAAATCAAATCTCTAAGTTTTATAATCTTAAATATCTAATAAGATTACTTATATCATAAGATTACTTGGCTAGTAAACCCAGATAAAATAAAAATTTTATGTCTACATTTATACTTAGTGTTGACAACTCTGAAGACAAAATATTTTTATAAACCAATACTACCAATCTAGTCTTAGTTACCAAAGATTTTTCCAAACTACATGGACTCTAAAAAACATCTGGGTTAGTTTCTATATTCTTGAGAGTTTTAAAAATAGCTAATTTATAAGCAGTGATTTTTTTTTCACAGACATGGGAGGAGGAAGAACAATCATTTGTGCTGGGAGTCTGCAGGTTTTGTAGGCCTAGATTGAGACTGAATTGAGAAGAAAGCTCAGAGGAGCCTGACTGAGCGGTCTAAGATCTAAGGACATTGCCATTTCCCTCTCTATTAAGAGCAAGACTGTCCTTTCCGCAAAGTCCTGGGTTTTTACAGTATCTGCAAGTGTCTCAATATGAATGGCAAAGGCTTTGTGGCTGGTAAGAAAAATGGGTGGGTTCTGTTACTTCTAGAGTTATACTTCAATTTCTGCAAAGTCTCAATTTGTGAGGTATTATTAATTTTAATTGCTACTTTTTATTACTTTCTTGCAAGCTATTTTCAAAGAACTGGTGTCAGCTTCAATGATACCCACCCATTCAACCACACTATTTTGAATTTGTTTATTTTTTTTAACATCGGGAAGATTTCCAACTAAGATGGGGATCAAAAGACCTCTGTATTCTGAGGTTCTTGGATTTAGAGCTTTGTGCCTTTGGAATACTTGCATAAATTGTTTAACAAAACCTTTAAGATATATTTTTTCCTTCTGAGTACATAGTTCCACTTTAGCCCAATTAACCTTTTTGGAGGAAGAGTTATAATATAGCTTTTATCAGACCCTGAATGTTGGCCTTCAACTGGGCCAACTTCTGATCATTTACATGAGGGTGGGAAAGAGGGTCTGATCATTTGTTATGTTGGTGAAGAGGAAATCTTTCAGGGGTCATCTGGCTTGTTGCGTAACTATAGCACAATTGTGGTTGAGAGGGTTTATGCTGGGTTTTGGATTTTAATATTTGTTCTAAGTCTAATTTGGCTCTTTATTTTTGTCAAGTGAGTATTTTAAGCTACCCACCACACAGTTGTCCTTCTTCAATTTGATCCTATAGGTATCTATAGGAAATTTGTTTAGGATGACAGGTTTCTAAAATTTCTTTTATATATAAAAGCATTTCCAAATCAGAGGCTACACCAATAGGACATTGATGATTTAGGATCGCCAAAGGTATAACTGTTTCATAAATGTAAGTCGACACCAAGAAGCCTTTTTTATGATGTAACCATGGATACAAAAGGTATCGTCTTCAAAGAATGTAAAAGATGTAGTCCCCATGGTCCAAACTCCTCAATAGCCAAAGAGCACAAAAGAGACTTACATGAACTCCTTGAGAGCTGACAATGATCTTCACAGGATGCCAACTGCAAACAGAATGCTCAGGTTACTCACATTTCTGTCCTTTCAACTATAAATTCTTAGATTCTTACCCCCCAACCTGATAGCTGGCTACCTCTTATCACAGACCCAGCAGGAAAAACAAAACAAACAAACAAACAAAAAAACCCCAAACAGAGAGAATGCTCTCACTGGGTCCAAGCCAAGCTCTCAGGACACAAAATAAGACAAACAGGACACAATGGTGATCCCTGAGAGGAAAGGATCTATAAGCGTACTCAAACCACAAGTCACAATACTCAAAGAACTAGTTCCTTCAAGGGTTTTCTCCTGCTAATTTAAACCTTGGAAAGAAAAGACCAGAGAGGCTCTTACAGTGCTTGCTCTACCAGACCCTTGCACAGAGATCCAGGAGTCTGATAGGTAAGGAAATTCACCTTTGTTTGGTTGGTCAGAGGTCCTGTGATCTCAGCAGCAGCTTCCAGAGTGATTCAGGAGTCTCAGAAACTCCATCCTTAACACGAAAGTGTCAGGGAGGAAAAATTTTTTCTACCCACTTATGTTAAATGACTGGAGGCTGTGAATGAATTATACTGACAAAGGACAGATTAGCAAGAGAAAGTAACCCCACCACATTTATTTGCATGGGTATTGAACAAACAAAAGAAGAGTGTCTTAACTAACTGTCTAAAGTTTGGGGCTTATATATCTCACTTAAAAGAGGAAAGGAAGGGTAAAGAAAAGGCTTCTGGGAAGAAAAAAATTGTTTCTTCAGGAAAAATAAAGGGGTTCTTAGAGGAATAAACAGGAGATAAGAAAGTTTAGGACAATGTTTATGCAGGTGAAAGTAGTCTTTTTCCATCTTCTTCATGGTCATAAAACTCTCCAGAATAAGGTATTTATGGTAGTTGAATTATTTGGGGGAGGTGCTGCTTTTAGGTAGATAAGGGAGTTCCAAAACATATTCTTCACAGTGGTATGTTCTGGATGTCTACCACAGTCTCATTGCAGCTGCAATCCACCTTGATTCCATGATGGCTGTGTTCTGTAATGCAAGACATCATTCCTGAAAGCCTCATACCTAATGACAGTGATGCTTGGTATATTAAATGTGGCATATCTTGTGTATATTTTAAACCACTGGGTAGTTGAAATAATTAGGTTTTTAAAATATATTTATTATTTTTAAACTGTGGACAAAAGGGGGGGCACTGCAATCTAACAGAAAGTAACCTCACAAGGTGATCTGTTCATAAATTCCTAACTGAGTGGGTTGTGTGGGTTACATGCCCCAGGCATACGACTTTTTTTAGTAAAAGGTTTTTCTTTGCTTTAAAGAGCCCCGTTCATTGTTTCTGTGCACCTGGGTTAACACACCTTTGAAATGTCTCTTTCAGGTGTCTCAGAAGCTTAAGCACCCTCAAGAGAGGATATAATTTTGTAAACTATTGTTTAATCCAATCCCTGCTTTGCTTTCTCCCACCTTCATGTCATCTTCCTTATGTTCCCTTCTATTGCAACGAAACTGCAAAACTGTCATTCTCTAGAGCACTGGAGATCTTACTTCCTGGCAATTGTAGTCAGTTTGGCTCAAATAAACTCTTGTAAAAATTCTCTGCAGCTTTGGACGTTTATTACATAAACAAATTGTTAACGGCAAATGGCACCAGATGTTAGACCTCGGTTCAGCAACCTCAGTTCTTGAGTTAGGATGGGAAAAACATTCAGGGCCGAGGAAATGAAATACAAGCAAAAGTGTATTTAGAAAGTCATAGAGGTAGAAGAAACAAGTACAGAGGCCAAAGAAGGACCCTTGGACCCTAGGAGTAAGAAAGGCAAAGAAAATGCACCTGGTGGGGAAAGAGAGAGAGAGAGAGAGACAGTGCGTTATGGAGGAGTCCTTGGTCTTGAAGGCTGTTATCTGGAGGTCTCAGGGGAGTATTTGAAAAGAATATTCATCAGCTTTCCAGGTGTGTCCTTTCAGGGTCGTGATCTCCACTGACTGGTCGGCTCCAGGGCAGGGGGTCATTAGTTATCGCAGCTGGTCCAGATATCAGCCATAGCGTCACCTGTCCCAGCCATTCTGTTTTCCTGGTCTTGGAGCTGAAACACAACTGAGGCCTAGATGTTACCTCTAGAGCACAGGTGGCAAACGCAAGGCCCACGGGACAAATCTGACCTTGTTTCATCTGGCTCGGCACCTTGTTTCTTCCTGGTGGCAGAGCTGAGTTCCTTGCCCCTAGTTAAGGAGTGGTTACATTTATGCAGTCCTAAAATTACATTCAGCCCTTTAAAGGCAACCGCCAGGCTGATGTGGCCCCTGGTGAAAATGAGTTTGACACCCCTGCTCTAGAGATGAATGCTTAAGGGAGTGGGCCTGCATGGGCTTGTATGTGAGCCATATGAGGCTATTCTCTGGTCCCCTTGTTCCTCCTCTAGGGGTGTCTACCACATGACTACCAACATGCCAGGGGAGGAAAGGTCAGGGGAAAATCTGAAATGTATGACCAGCAGTATGAAAAGTCAGGGGGTCTACCCCACATGACCAGTGACATGTTAGGGGAGGAAAGGTCACCCTGGGGGCAAGGACTCACCCCAGTTTTGCCTGTTCCTAGGCACCTGGGGCTTTCCACCATGGTGGCCTTCAGTATCTGGCCAATCGCTCCTCCTCTGCTAGTGTCTGTCTAACTGCCTACTATACCAAAACCATGATGTGTTGTAGGAAATACATGAAGACATCAGAAACCCTAGTTTATATTGAGTTTCCTATAACGTTGTATAATCTAAGGTCTCTTCTTTGAAACTTCTTTTTTGCTTATGTAAAGTGAGGATACTAATACCATTAAGGGGTTGATGAGAGATAATGAGATAAAGAAAGATGATTGAACTTGGCATAGTGCTTAGTACATAGTAGGTATTGAGGAAATTGCAGTTCAGTCTAAATGTGGTTGAACTCGGCTACTCATCATGACAGTGAACTAACCCATTATATTTTCTTTGTTTCCATTCATTCCTTGTCTTACTTTCAACACAGTTTTAATGAAAACAGAGATGAAATAGTGTATTCTATTTTTTATTTAACATTATCTGATAAATCTTTAATCTACATTAGTACCATGTTATCCTTTTTAAAGTCACTATGCCATGTTGTCACTAAAAATCAGTCAAGTGGAATCACACAGTCATTTGCAAGTGTTAGCTATTTGTTTGGCAAGATGGAAGCTTATACTTTTAGATCATAAATTAATGGCTAACTTAATCTTCCTTTTTTAATTAAGAAAAGTCAACTAAGCATAAATGTTGATTAAATGGATGATGGTGCTGAAAGCAGCATATAGGTAATATATGTCACACAGATTACTCAGCCTGTGTCTCTCCGTGAAAAGCAAAGAAGGAATCGAGGTGATCATCTGAAATATATATGCCTAAAGCCTGACAAAACAATATCACTCTAAATAAACACATCTATGAATTTTTGCATAAATTATTTCCTTAGTTGCTTCTATAATCCAGTTAGCTCTTTAAAATTTTGTCCGAACCCTCTTGGTTTCAGTCATTAAAAATGATTATTTTTCTCTCTACTATTTCATACATATATGTACTGAGAAGATAAATGACAGAGTGACTACTAAGCTTTTTATAGAAGTTACTGAGAATAAAACACAAAAATTTCAAACTGCTTACATCATTTCGGATGGTAATTTTCCTATTGTTCTTGGTCCATGTTTCTCAGTCTTGGGACAAACCTTAGGGAATCCACATCCTAAATTATTTCTATAGTATGCACATTCATCTGCTGTTCCTCCAGATATGTTATTTATTTTTAGAGAAAAATCAATGTGGAAGTTAAGACTTTATCAGGTTAAAGGCAGCTTAAACCCAGTGATGAAAGTGCCATCTCTCATTTGTGCTCTATCAGTTTGAACCCCTAAAAATCTTTGCTTTTTCCCTCATCTTCTTTCTGGTCTTATGGTCAAAGAAGAAAGGGGTATAATGTTTATTGTCTAAATGCCAAATGTTAATTGAATCATTTAGCGGGTACCAACACCAAAGAAAAGAAATAAAAAGGAGGCATTTCATTCCTCTCAAAGAATAAAATAACTTGCACTCTATTCATTTGGTCTTCTGCTCCATTTGCTAAGTACTCTTTTCCTCTTGCTTATGTTCAAACATCCAAATGCATTTATCAGACTGCCTCTGGGGGCTGCCTGTGAGAACAGGGATTTGCATTCACATCTTGTTATAGAAAACATTCAGACTACTACAACAACAGCAGTCTATATTAAAAATATACAAGTGTCACTTAAAATCTAAGCTCTTAAATAAGAAGGAGGACATCTGGTCATACTCCTTGTGTTCCCTCTACTCCCACAGTCTAAAAACTTGCAGAACATTTTCTTAGCAAGTAACCAAACCACAATACAGTACAATAAAATCTCACCAACCTCCGTTGATTAAAAAGTGGGAAACAGCCTTAAAGAGACAAAGTTTAATTTAGAGTCATTGATTTTATAATACAAACTTGTAGGTTTAGAAAGTATGAGTAAGGGTTAAGTGAACAATATATTTGAGGACCTCTGCAAAAATTTCTAAGAAAATAAAACAGCATACATAATTTAAAGGACTCGTCACTCTGGCCTGCTCATTACTTAGATGTAGACATTTCCTCTATGTCAGTCCTGATCTGTTTATATTATAACGGATTTTTATTTTATATTTCATCTTCTGCCATGGAGGCTACTTCCCAGATATGCATGTGACTTGCTTCTTTATTTTCCTTTAAGTCTCCACTTAAATATCACCTAGAAAAAATAGCATCCCAGTTGTCCCCAGGACAAATTCTAGCTCTTATGTGTCTTACTATTTTTTTCTTAGTTCTTACCACTCATTTGACATACAGCATACTTGTTTGTTTATTGCCTCTCACCTTGCACTAAAATGTAAACTTTATGCAAGCAGGGACTTTGTGGGTTTGTTCATTCTTTGTTCCCAGTTCCTATAGTAGCTACTGGCGTGGAGAAAGTACACAGTAAGTATCCATGGCGTGAAGGAATACAAAAATTTGCTAAGAAAAAGACACAAATTGATAAATATCTGGTAGAACATTAATACAATCATAGAAAGGACACTTTCTGTTTGTGCCTGATGTTCTCAAATCTATTTGTTGTTTTCTTTTTGCTGGGTTTGAACTGTAGGCATTTAGCCAGGAGGCTGCATGCTGACTAATGAGATAGAGATAGAGATCTAGCCCAGCAATATTCATACATTCTATAGGCATTCATTTTTCTCTAGTGACATTTTAATATATTTTGGTGAAGATATTCACAAGATAATGAAGGTATGTCGAGTGAGCATTGAAAGTGATGAGTCTTTTTTTCCATTATCAAAGACAAATACAGGTGTGTAATATATGCAGAACATTGAAAGTGGGAAAAGAAAATGAGAGAATCCCAAGTAATGAAGGAAATTAAAGCTCTCCAGTAATGAAAAGGAAGGCCAAACTGAAGACATAAATTTCTGCACTCAGCAAGGATTTATACTTATGTGGAGAGAGTGGACCAATGGCTTTCATGATGTGATTCATTTTAGAAAAATGCCATTTCTTCTGCCAAATATAGAGTTCATGGTTTAGTGAAAATTTCATTTTCAGTCTGATCCCATGAGCCAAATTCTGAGCCCATATATTCTCATACAAGGAATAAACTAATTCCTAACTTATTTGTAAGATTCTAAGGATACTGTCAAGAAAGGGGCAGTCTCTATGGAGGTGAAACCTTCATATATTTGCACTAGGCCTTATGCTATACACTTCTGTGTAATGTGCCATGAATAATGTAAAGATCATTTGATTTTACACTGCTTTAGACCTGTCCAAATGATCAAGCAAGATATCAGCTCACTTATAATGCAGTCCTGATGGTGATGCTAGAGTATGTGATCATGAATTACTTTCAGTAGACTCAGAATAGTTAGGCAGGGCAGAATCTAGACAGGTCATTTTCTACTAGGACCAAATCTGAATCAATCCACAGAGATATCACCAGGTTTGGAGGTTGGGATTTAAAGAACAGCTAACATTGATGATTATTTTTTTTTGAAATTGATCACGTTACAAAAAATCAGAGTATCTTCTCTATTACTGGCTTTACAGTAGCAAAATTCAGGGAAGTATTTCACACAGTTTGTGCCGGAAGGTATTGGTTAGTAAAACAAATGCAGCTATTTTATTGGGAGGATAGGGAATCTCGCTGAATAAGTTAGGCAGTAGTCGCTAATACAAACAATACTCATGTAGCGTAGGCCATCCTACTTTGGCCGGCTGTATATTAGGTTCCATACATTATACCATAAAATTGGACTTCAATCTTTTTCCAAAATTAGGGGTTGAGCTATTTAATTCAGTCACTAATAAACTGATTTCCAATTCTGCTGGTTGGAGTAAGTGAATATTCATAGAAGTGGAGGAGAAAAACTGGCAGTCAAAGAGTAGATGTGAAAAGACAGATGCCCAGGGCTGTGTAACGGTGGTAGTTGTTGAGCTGAGGTTTAGATCAGGAAGGGGACTGCTTGGTACTGTTCCAGATGACAACAGACATTTAGGTGGTATGCTGAAAAATAGTCTACTCTATCATCTGAGGGAAGGGACTAAAATCCACAAAGCTGACTCAGCAGGTTTCACAAAACTCAGTATGTAAATTGGTCACACTCAAAAGGAATATATTTTAAATTTAACTAGATTGTTATAAATTATGATGCCACCCCCTTGAGAGATCGTCTATGTGTTCATTTCCCTGAAAGTCTCTCAAATAATTTTGTACATTTTCCCAGGTTTTGTTTTACAAAAAATAATACAAATTGACACAGGAAGATGCCACTTGTTCCAAGCTGCAGACAGTATTTCCATTTGCTCTAATCAGAATTCTCCCAAAGTGGTCATCTTCCAAAATAAACATAGTGTGAAGTAATAAATCATGTCTAAAATACAATTTACACTTGAAAAGCTTATTCTTTGATCTTATAAATGAGTAGAACTTTTTCCAAAATAAAATAGAATATATTTTCCAATATGATATTTAATTAGGATAATACTCTTTCTTTCCTAAGATAAAATTAATTTAGATATATTGTTATTGAAATGAAATATGCAGAATGCAGGATAGAAAACAATAACTATTTAGGTCTCAATGAACTTCCAACATGACTTTCTCTTACAGTTGCTTATGAAAAAAAAAAACAATACCAAAGCTTGTTTCCCTGAAACATCATCTGTTATTTTTGTTTGAATTATTCTTAGTACTCTAAAGGTATGGGTGCTGTGCAGTGAATAGCAGCATTACAGCATTATGGGAAATGTTGTACTTCTATGTGCTCAACTTCCCCAATTTTACAAGTATAGAATTCCAAAGTGATCTCTTTTATCAGCGGTGTGACTAAATTTCTTGCTTGTGCACTGTACTATTAGCAAAGTAATATTGCATTGTCAGTTTGCTTGTACTGAAATACAAATAAAATAGGATCTTGGTTTGCATATTTTCCATCTAATTGTTGTTTCCTTTATGTCACATATATAGAAACTTTGAAGAAAGTGATTATCAAATTGTTATCAAATATCTATAAATTCTATTGATTTCTCTACCTTAGGGAAATAAATTTTTTTATAATTAATAAAAAATTAGAGTCTCTTCCCCAAAGGAAGGCCTACAGATTTCAAATACTTTTATGCACTGTATAAACATCAATGAATGTTTTATACATCATTTCTGGTCCAGAAATATTTAATAGCATGACACATGGTTATAGATATTTGCATGGAGGTTATATCTGTCCTTTTACTTAAAACTAAAATGACAGCCCTGCCTGGGTGGCTCAGTTGGTTGGAGCATCATCCCATACATCAAAAAAATTGAGGGTTTGATTCCCGGCCAGGGCACATACCTAGGTTGTGGGTTTGATTCCCAGTCAAGGTGCATATAGGAGGAAAATGATCAATGTTTCTTGTTTCTCTCTCTCCCTTTCTCTCTCTTGCTCTATTTATCTTTTTCTCTCTTCCTCTCTCTCTAAAATCAATGACTATATCCTCAGGTGAGGGTAAAAAAACCTAAAATGACAAATTTAAGATTTCTGTTTTTCAAGTATTGCCCTTAAATGTCAGAAAAATAAACTTGAAACAAACCAAAAAAGAAGACTATGTGATGATTATATATAGGCCACATCTACTCAAATTAAGGTTTTTACCCTGACTATAAATTCCAAGAAAATAGAGAGCATTTGAAAATTCACCAGACTCTGTAGGGTCCAACAGTGATCTCTGGTCATGATTTTCGACCGGGCCAGTGCTATGTCACTGGTTGCTTTGGCTAGTGTTAAGGATTGCCACCTGGTTAAGGCATTGAACAGTAATGATGATAACTAACTGAAGTGTACACTTGCTATGTACTGAAAACTTTAACTCATTCAATTACGACAACAAACTCCTTGTGGTAAGTATACTTATTATCTCCATTTTACAGGTGAGGAAAGAGGAGTAATATACTCTGTGTTCCTGGGGAACTAAGGGGCGGACTGAATCCAGGAAACCTGACCTCATGATAAATCTGTGCTCCTAACACTACTCAAAGAAGGCAGCCAGCAGGTAAGTTTTGGCCTATTACCATTTTAAAAGGCAAAATTCATGAAAAAAAGACCAGTGTATAAGAGAGGGTTCAGTCTCTACAATAATAATAGGAAGTCCTTAGTTGGCACTTGCTCTATGTCAAGCACTTTGTATGTATCAATTAATTTAACCTTTATAACATCTCTGAGTAAGGTACCCTTTCAGTTTTCACCTCATAGTTGTAGAAACTGAAGCATAAAGAGATGAAGTAGCCTGCCTACAGTGGCATCATAGTGGCAGAGAGAGGCTTTGAACTCAGACAGTCTGACTCTACAGTTCTTGTTCTTTGCCATTATGAAATATTGTATCATGTTTTGGTAATTTAATACTTTAAGTAATTTATGGGCAACATCCAGTTTATAGGAGCCAAGTTTAAGAGAAGGAGGAGGAAACATATAAAGTGCCTTTTAAAAATTAAAATTCAATAAAAAAAGAAATATATCAAAACATATCAATAACAATGACCTATGGACACTCCACAATATAATCTACATTTACCCTCTTGTTCTGGTGCTTGTTAGGTTGAATTGTGTCACCCCACAAATCCATACATTAAAGTCCTAAATCTGTGTACCTCAGAATGTAACCTTATTTGGAGATAGGTCTATACAGATAGAATAAGAATAAGGTTAAAATGAGCTTGTTTGGGTAGACCCTAACCCAATAAAACTGTTGTACTTGTAAGAAGAGAAAATTTGGGCAGAGACCACATGGAGGGAAGACGATAAGAAGAGATACAAAGAGAAGATAGCCATTGACAAGCCAAAGAGAGAGGCATGGAACACAGCTTTCCCTCAAAAGAAGCCAACCGTGCTGATTATGTTGTTGCAGACTCTGAGCTCCAGACCTGTGAGACAACACATTTCTGTTGCTTAAGCCAACCAGTTTGTGGTGCTTTGTTAGAATAGCCCTAGCAAACTACCACAGTACTCTTAAATTAAAATGAGCAGAAAATAATTTCAAACAGTGTAGCCAAATCATGGGACATAAGGAAGGATACTGGGATATATCTTGGAATTCAGAAAAGTCTATAGAATCAAACTTCAACAGAGACTCAAGGGCATCAGGAACTCAGGCAGCATCTCCAAGTCTCATTCTTCTTTTTCACAGGCTATATCATCTCTCACTCTTTTTTTAACTTTTGCTGACAGCATTTCTTCACTTTTTTACACACATGACTGACTGCACCAAAGCCTACAAGGGTACAGGTCCCCACAAAGTAACAAATACTTACTGACAAGTTTAAAATCTCAAGTCTAAACTTATAAGAGGCAATCTGATATGCCTGACATAGGCCAAGTTTTTATCCATATTTCAATCAGTCATGACTAGAAGCAGGGCTATTCAAGGTGAAGATGGCTGTGGGGCTCAGACCCCCTCATAGAGTTCATCTGAAGGGTCCGAAGATGAAGGACCCTCTTCACACCGTAAACAAGGAAAACAGAAAAGAAGTAAAACCAGAGAGAAGGCTGCTTGCTGTACAAGTTAAAGACAAGGAGGGACAGACAGGAGCAGCCATCGTTCCTGCCAGCCAGAGGCCAAATTAAAACAGAGAACATCCCAGGCTCCAATAAACTTGCCAAGATGAAGTTAGAGTCTACAGCTGGTACAAGCCCTAACCCAGCTGCCTCGAGGCCAGCACAGGGGCGGCACGGGACAGCTTCGCATAGGATGCGGAGGGATCTGGAGAGCAGGCGGAGGAAGGCAAATCCAGGTTTTGAGCACAGCCCTTTATCAAAGGCTAGCAGGGCAAAGAGGAGGAGAACAGAGGTAGGAGCAGAGGTTGAATGAAGCTGAGCCTTATTTTAGCAGATGTGAAGACACAGCTACACATTTTCTCCAATTCCAATGACTACAGGCCAGACCAAGACTGCATCCACCGCACATCCTCATATTTTGAAATAAAATATGACATTTAAATGCTATGGACTGGAATTTGTTATTAATTTGATAATTTATGTAAATAAAGTATCTGGAGCAGAATTTCCCTAAAATTTGAACATTTTTTCCTGCACTTACTCAAAATTTAATAACAGTTAAAATTACATTACAGGATTCATATGACTTCTTTTATAAGCCCCTGGAGAACTGGATGCCTAAGATTTTAAGAGTAGTGCCCTGTGGAGGTACACCATCTAGTAACTCCCTTCCATAGTGTTCTGCTTACATATTTACCATTTTCTGTGTGAGATGATATGTAAAAGGTTAGAAGCACTCAACTAGATGATCTTTATAGTCTTTGATCATTCTAAGCTTCCAAGACTACTATAGAAAATGTTTAAACCAGCATTGGGGGAATTTTTATAGTTTTTCTTGTAAGCAGTAAAATATGGAGTCTGGCAGAAGTAACGCCTGTTTGAGTGTGGTTGGTAGGGTAATAATATGGGTGTAATAATTTATAGTTTCAATTTGAACATTTCACCTAAAATGTTATATGGTGAGTTTGAGTGTGATATTATTATGTTACAGAATTATATGTCTATGATTTTGTAATAAAAAAGGACATTATTTGTGCTGGACCCTACATATTTAAAATATTTAGGTTCCTGCCTTATATGATTTTATGTATCAATAGCACTGTAATTTTTTGTCACTGTAATTTTAGCTAACGATAAACATCAAAAAATCTTTTTACAGAAAGTAATATCAGTTGAGATACATGATTAATCATGATGGATTAAGAAACCCTAAAAATCCTGAAACACCAATTCAAAACAACCTATATACCTCTATGTTCATAGCAGCATTATTTTCAATAGCCAAGTGCTGGGAACAGCCTAAGCCCATCAGTAAATGGGTGGATCAAAAAACTGTGGCACATATACACAATGGAATACTATGCAGCAGAAAGAAAGAGGAACTCCTACACTTCACAACAGGCTGGCTGGATCTGGAGAGCATTATGCTATTGAAATAAGCCAGGTGGCGAAAGACAAATACCGTATGATCTCACCTATAACAGGAACCTAATGAACAAAACAAAAGAGCAAAATAGAACCAGAGGCATGCAAGTAGGAACAAACTGACAGGGACCAGAGGGGAGGGAGGAGGGGAAAAGGGAGGAAAGAAAGGGAAGGGCCTAGTTAACAAACATGTATGAATAACCCATGGACACAGACAACAGAGTGGGGATGGACTGTTGAGGAGCAGGGGAGAGCAATGAGGGAAAACTGGGACAACTATAATAGGACAGCAATATAAATAAATAAATAAATAAATAAATAAATAAAATGCACAGAACTTAAAAATAAAAACACTAAACTATCATTAAAATAATTAATGTTCAATACCTGTTTGATGTTCATCATGTAATTTAGTTTTATTTTTTTATAAAAGAAACATTTATAAATGTTTCATTTAGCAAAATCTATTAACTTTTTATGCTTAGACATTCCATTTTCCACTCAAAGATTAAATATTAATTAAAATATTTAAAAAATAAGAGTACCTCTGTACAGAGAACAGATTGAGCTGTCAAAGAGAAGGGTTGGGAATTAAGTGAAAAAGGTGGAGGGATTAAGCAAAAGAAAACAACCTTATAGGTACAGACAGCAGTATGGTGGTATAATAGCACATTCTTGCTATTTTCTATTTATATGTAAAAGACATGTAAAACCTAAGCAAGCATGATTTTATTCTCTCTCACAAGAAACTGTTTTGTTTGCTAGGGAGCTTGTCATATGTAAAAAAGATACAGCATAATTGTAAATGCAAAGTGTTTACTGGATTCTGTTAGTATTTCATGTTTGATTGATGAGCATTTCACCCCCATCTGAAATTTCATACTCTGCATATGGACAGAACTAGTGTGTGAACTTGCAAAGGTAGCTAGTTATTCAGGATGGAGCCTTTCATCTAACATTTTATAATTGACTACACATTTTAAATTAAAAAAAACACCCAAGATTCTAATAATTCAAATGATTTTTGAATATTGTGGCTTTGGGGCAAACATCCTTTATATAGGAAATATAATTGGCCTAAAATTTTTCTCAACAAAATTCTACTAATTTTGCACTAGGACATACAGAACTTACCAGTCCTGTAAGCAATGAGATCATTGCTAATCAGCATCTAGGGCAGTTGCTGCTAATTCAGAGTAAGTGGGAGCACTGGGTACTGCACATTGCAATGAGAAATGACAATGGTGAGAAGAAGAGAGATGCAAGAAAGTTCTTGCAAGCCACACTTGTATTTGAGCTTGTCTTACTTTGAAGGAGTCAATGGTTTTAAAAAGAGAGTGGCATGGTGAGAAATAATTCCTGTAAAAGCACATTTGGGAAGAAGGGGGATGATTAGGCTGGGGGTGATGAGCAGGGGCAATTGTAGTAGTTTATAGAGGACATCGTGAGGGCCTGAACTAAGGCTACTTGGTGCAGGAGACACATTGGAACTGGAGGTTTCAACAGTTATATAGGAGATAATTTTAGGGGAAATGGAAGACGCCCTCAAATTTCTGATAGAAAATATGAGAACAATAGTAAAATACAGGTATATTTATTTTGGAGGGGGTGGAGAAATGGAAGTTGATAACATAGAAGGTTGAGTTCATTTTGCTTCTTGTTGAAGTCAACTAAAATAACAGGTTGACAGTGGCACTGAACTTAACAACTAGGAAATTATTGGTGACCAGAGTGCTAGCAGTTCACAAGAACAATGTAGAAGAACACCAGATGGTACTTGAGAAGTGTGCAAACAGAAATGGTAACTTCAAATAGTGCCTTGTACTTATTGCATATAACAACATACTCCTTTCCGTATCATAAAAACTATGATATGCTATATAGTGAATACAGAATAACTAAGCAAACATGTAGAAATATTTTTCCCCTAAAACAGCAGTGCATCGAGCATGTTGTGCCTTTACTTATTTCAGTGCTGTTGTTTTTTGTTATTTCATAGGATAAATTCTCAGGGACTAGGTTATTAGGTTCAAGAACATGAGTGTTTTTGGCTTTCTAGGTTTCTCAAGCCATTTATCATCATTTATACATGTGATATCATGGAATGAATTCAGTCATAAATAATTTGGTGAGTACAGTAAAATGACAGAATTCTGAACTGAAATTTATAACCTTGGTAAATATGCCTAGATATATTAGTCATTTGGTTTGAAACTAATCATGTTTTCTCAAATATTATCCATTTGAAATAATGGTAGGTTTAGATTTAGTGAGGCTCCCATCAAAATTCATTTCTTGACTTCATAATTCTCTTGCTTGGGTGATAAACATGTTTAAAAATTCTAAAAGAAGGAAGTAACCTGGCTGGTGTAGCTCAGTGGATTGAGCTCGGGCTGCGAACCAAAGTGTTGCAGGTTTGATTCCCAGCCAGGGTACATGCTTGGGTTGCAGGCCATAACCCCCAGCAACCACACATTGATGTTTCTCTCTCTCTCTGTCTCTGTCTCCCTCCCTTCCCTCTCTAAAAGTGAATAAATTTAAAAAAAAGGAAGTAAAATATTTGTTTTATCAACCATTGCAAAAACTAAATTTTATTCTAAATTCTGTCAGGTGAGAGTAAAATTGACTGTACTGATTGAAACTTCACCTACGGAGGGCTTGGTGGCTCCCTAGGTCACTTCAAAGTAGAGCAGCCTCGGATTGGAAGAAGTCATATTTTTTGATGCTTTATATTTGTATGGAGTCCCTTTATTGTCTAAAGTGTGTGACATTAAATAACCATAGATTCTAAACTGAATATAAGCCATAAGTTAAATAACAATATGTGGTATGAAAGATGATCATTTTTTAGGAACACATAATTTTGTGTAAATCCATTACATAACATTAAATAATTTGTGTTGAAATAGTTCGGTTGCCTTGACAGGCCTAATGTTGATTTTGCTGTCATTTTCCTCCAGGATTTGATTTTCATTTGTATAAGAGCAAGAAGATACATGATATGAGTTTGGCTCATGTGCCTGAATATGGCTCCACAGGGAAGATTTGATATCGCTGAAGGTATTGCTTTTTAGAGACCTTTTTCTTTTGAGCAGCTGCCTTAATAGCCTTCATCTAGTTACATCACATGAGAAAGATATGTCTAAGCAATGCTTTTTGGCTAAAACTTAAAATTGCAAAAACAGAAACAGAGATGGGTGTTCCTGAAGTTACATTTTCATAACATGTAGCAGATACATAATTTTCTTATCCTAGTTTTAAAGCATTCCCTTAACCTCCAGAGTTTTTTGTTTTGTTTCATTTCCATAGTCAAACTTTTTCTTTGCCACAGACTATTGCATTTTGGTTTAATAGTTTGAGCCCTTATCCTGAAGGCATCTCAAAGGGCTCATCTACACAAGTAGACTTCAGGCCGCACAGTCCGAAGGACAGTTCAGCACTTCCTTTCCACTCCTGTTCCTACGTGAAAATGAAAGACCTCTCATCCTCAGCTGTTAATCCACAGGGGCCAAACACAAGGCCTGCAGGCTGAATCCAGCCCTCCACCTTGTTTATCCAGCCAGGCATCTTGTTTCTACCCGGGGGCAGAGTCTAGTTCCTTGCCCCTAGTTAATGAGTGGTTACATTTATACAGTTCTAAGATTACATTTGGCCCTTTGAAGGCAACTACGAGGCTGATGTAGCCCTAGTGAAAATGAGTTTGACACCCCTGCATTAATGTAATATAAAGGATAAATCATGCTTGTTTATCTAATTGTACTTAACCAGAGAAGTATGATGAAATCAACAACAGTTTTGTTTGTGAGATATGACAAGAGGGGCTTTTTAGTCTGCAATACCTAAGTCAGCTGGGGACATAGCTGATGTCAGCGTCAACACCTTTCAGGCGTTCTTAGTGTTTTTCAGTTTAGAAATCCGTGAATTCCCCGGAAGTACCAGCAGCATACTAAAATGACACATAGCATTCCAAGCTACATTTACATAATTGCAGTGGATATGATTAATACCAATTACGTTAATGCTTATTTTACTTCTTATGGCTGATTGACTCAATTTACTGGTTGCTTCAGTATATTCAAGAAATACCGTAATCCAAATGACCTTTATTTAAGTTAAGGAAATCATTAGGGAAAATACACTGTGACTTCTTGAGAGGCAGTAGTTCTCTCTCAAGTGACAATCTTCTTGGCCTTCTAAAGTAAATCCTAAATAAAATTGCAATGTATTTTTTGATGCTTTGCCTCATTTGATTCTTTCAATCTTTACCATAAAGATTGAAAAGCCAATCTTTAAAATACATAGAAGAGAAAAATACATGGAATTTGGTCTGCTCAATGGATAAGAACTTCATATTTCTCCAAAAAACAAATTTGAAAAGAATAGCATATAATCAATATAGTAATGGAAAATGATCCAGGAAATCTGGACAGCAACTCTGAATAGATACCAATAATGATCTATAGTAGAGACAAAGGCTAAGCAAATATTTCAAGGATGCAAGCTTTCTTAGGTGGTGTGGTCTGTCCAGTGAAATGCATTTAGAAGGGGGTAGGTGCAGAGAATCCTCCCTGGATATCACCCCCTTGCCTTTGGGGTCTGTTTGAAGCCAGGTTAGCTAGTAGTTTGAAAAGCTTGAGTAACTGGATGTTTCATAGCACCATTTTATATATAAAACCCTGAAAAGTTAGATGTCTTTAAATAAGCTTGAACTTGTACCTGGAGCACAGTTGGAGGAATAAGAGCACAAAACAGAAATAGATTTGGGTGTGATATTTTTATATTTTAAGTAGTTACTTTTTGGGATTAGTATTCTATTTTATTCTATTTACTATGTAACAAGTAATATTAAGAATAAATACTTAATATTTTTAAGTATTAAAAGTTGTATTAAGTAAGTAAAAGTCTTAATACTTTTAAAACTCTTAACCAAATATTTTCATAGGAAAGGACAATTTTAGTGATGATTAGCAGATGACTTGGTAATTTTTGGAATATTATGAGTGTCAGTAACAAAGCCTTCTGTTAAAATGCTAGGAAATTATTGTGTAAAGCGTTCTTACATTTTTTCATTGTAGTTTTTTCCACAATGTATTTAGCATATTTCTGACATGTTACTTCAACTTGTTGAGTTTCTGAAACAGTATTTTTCAGTATTTGTGTTATCACTGATGTAGGAAAAAGCAGGTCATTGTTAATATTAGGGTTTTATTAAGATTTCAAAGGTGAATGAAGGTCATTTTCTTTTCCTACTTTTCTTTGTAATGCAGTGTTTGTAATGTAGCATTTTAAAAAAGTACTCTTTGGGAAAAGAGGTTAGTAAATAGCCAAGTAATTTCTAACATAAAATAGACAAAGAAAGGTAGTGCCATCTGAGTTAAGCCATTAAAAATGTCAGTATATCACTAACTACCCATTATGTTGGCTAACCAGAGCTTATCCATTTTTATTCATACTGATCTAGTGAAACATTTCCAGGATAAGGAGGGGTTTCTTTTTTTTTCTATTGGTTATGAATGGAAGTCATCAATTTTTTTCTGACTTTCATTTTAATGGTTTGAAGTAGTCAGATGCATGGCTTTTCAATTTCTTTTACTACTTTATTTTATTACCTGGTTATTTTAGGGTCAAAAGATTTCCATTTCCAAAACACATAATAGAAATAATAAAGCAGTAAAACTTGGACTTAGATAATATGGACATTTTTCTTAAAAGTGTCAACATGGTTTATAAATTATTAAAAAGGTAGTAAAATTTGAACTTATATAGCATAAACTTTACCTTAAACTGTCAAATACATGACTTTAAAGACAATTTATTAATATGTCACCAATAATTATATTTCTTATCATCAGAGGAAGTGAAGTAAAATCTAGTTACTCAAGAAACCGTTAGATTGGAAACACTAGATGTTCATATGTTAATTTGGTTTCATTTACCTGAAGTCTATATTTCTGCTGTGTTATCTAAGGTCAAGTCTATAAAATCAAACACCTGAAAGAAAGGTGAGGATTTTCTAATTAAATCAAACTCCAAACATTATTTTATATATATGTAATCTGGAGAATTGACTATGGGTGGTTTCTTTTAAATGTCTGTAGGAAATAATTACTTCACTTTTCCATTCAGCTCCAGTGATGCTGGCCGTAATATCTTCTTCTATTGAGTTTCTCTTCAAAGAAGGATTTCAAAGTCCATGCAAAATTTGAAGTGGTAATGCTCATATAAGCAACTTAGCATCTTCACAGAAATCCTGTCATACTTACTTTGGAGAACAGCCTCCACATATCTAAAATAGTTTTTCATAAGAAGAGTGACCCTTAAGGAAAAATGATTGGCCTGTCCCTCAGAGAAAATGTGATGACACAGTGTGTTATGGGAACAGATAGCATTTTCCTGTCTTTGTGATGTTTCTCAACATAAATTTTGGTCAGAGAGATAATTGCAAACTAGAACAGCATCAGAAACAATCAGTGCAGAGTGCTTCTGTGGAGGACTGTTGAGTGAACAGGCGCCAAATGAGCCATACACCTGTGTTTGCAAAACTGTTTCCATCCCCACAAGGCTTGCACCAATTGGTATCTCTAGAAAGCCACAGCAGAAGTGGTGCTGGAGGGTGTTGTGATTTTTGCCAATTAATGTTCCCTGATGGCAGTGACCCTCCAGAAAAGAATACAAAATTAATAATGACGATAGCATGTTCAACACGTCACTATATTCTCTACTGTTAAGTATATGTAAATACTAGCTGATTGTGAAAATATCTACCTTGTTAAGATCTGTGAAAGAAAAGCTTGTAAGATTAGGGATGACTAGGAATGGGTTCCTTACAGCGATACAACTCTTTTGAAATGTTCTTGATCAGTTTGTCCCAGTGGGAGGGTACTTACACGGTAGGCATATTTGGGCAAAGTGCTTGAAACATTACTGGATCACGACAAAAATGACTTTGAAATGTCTTACACAAAATACATTTGTTGCCAAGACATTCCTAGTTGACCATTTGACATCCCACGTTGGGCAATTTTTAAATTCATGTGTCAGTAGTAAATGAGCTAATTAGTGGAATTGATAACTTCTGGGAGCTCCCCTTTCCTCTATTGACAATTCCTTTGTAAAACAAATGCCAAGTCTGTAGGCTAATAATAAAGACTAGCCTCCCTTGTTCATTAGACGTATAGCACTAAGACGGGTAACATAGATCTAGAAGTATATTTGCATTATGTTCTCTTTGCACGATTTGTGTGCAAATATTATCATCCCTATTTACCCTAATCAGTAATGTGTAATAGAATAATTAGTCTTTTGTAGGTTCCAATGACTTTTAATTAGCACTCACTTTAGATAATAGCCATATGAGAAATTGCCATGCTCATCTTTTGTAATTATTTTAATTTTCAAAGTTATTATCATAGTACTGTTAATATTTTAAATTTGTTTTTTAACTTCAGTTTTCATTTGATGAGCACTTTTTTTCATCCTTGGAGGACTCATTTTATTGGGGACCATTAAACAACTCCTCTAAAAAGAATGTTTCACTGGATAAGTTTCATTCCATTAAAGACAGGGGAAAACAAGCAGCTACTTATCTCTTTTGGCCAAAAGAACCTGAAATGAAAGAAACAAATACAACCAATCTGGTATGCCTTTAGAAAATGCACTGACGACATAAAAGCTTCTGACGGGCCATCATCACCATCATCGTCACATTAAGTAATTTCCACGTCCCCAGCAGGGTTCTAAGAGCTGTAAGTACATTAATACCGAGACCTTTGAGGTAGACACTATTTTTTTTCCCGCATTTATCACTTGAGAGTAAGGAGACAAGGCTGGTAGTAATCCCTCAGGCAGGAGGTGCTAGAGCTAGGATCGGACCCAGGCAGTCTGGCTTCAGAATCATCCCACAGTCATTATGTTTAGAGCACAGGCTTCATGCCATGTATTTTCTACAGGCTTTTTATCTGATTGTTTTGTCTAACTTTGATTTTTTGGAGAGTAGGGAGCAAGCATTTATTTGAACTTTTTTAATGTTTTAATCCCTCATTATTGGGTCTTTGAAAACATTTTATTTTGTGTGTGTGTAATTAAAAAGTTACAGTTGCTACAAAATTCACAGAGCTTCTACCTAACTTTTGAGAAGTTTTTCCAAGCTTTCATTTGTTTCTGGTCTGTTTCTGAACCATCAGTCAGAGAACCTGAATAAGGTTGATCTTATCATATTGCCTTGTTCAGCTCTCCAAAATAGCTGTTTATAGCATATGATCTATCATTCTTATGGATTCTATTTAATGATGAGCTCAGCTGCTCGCTTGTTCAAATCATTTTATTTACCCTCTCCTTTAGTACTGTCTATCAGCAAATCAGGAGACAGGATTTTCTTATGTGATGTTGCTCAGAATATGAGTTTACATTTGTAAAATGTGCTTTCATGTTTTAACTCACTGTTAAAAACAAAACCAAAAATATGTTATATTTTGTAAATCAGAATTACTTTTCAAACTAATAAATGCTATGTTATCTTTTTCATTGCCTTAAAATACTTTTTAAAAATTGAATTAAGGGAGTCTGGGTGAAAGTTGTTTAACAAGTGACAAAATAAAAAAATGACCTCTTGATTGTCAGATCAAATGTAGTTGAATTTTTGACCTGCATGTAGTGTCCTGGTCCACAATTAATGGCTAAATTGATCTTTTTGTTGTTGGTGTTGTTGTTGTTGCTGATTTGCTTTTTTGGGGGGGAGAGGTCAACTTTAAAGATCAATTTTTGCCTTATTGTTCAAGTTGTCATATGGTTTGTTTCTTGCCATGGAAAGATTGACACATACCAATCAGGGATGTGTCTCAAGTAAACTAGACAATAAGGAAGTTAGGTCACTGAGTTGAAGAAATCACTGATGTTGAAGAACATAACTTTTTAGTATTTTGGTTAGCCAAGTTAGCTATTTACACTTACCACATTTTGTATAGAATGATCTGCACCTCTTTTGCTAAATGTCTCTTGATATATGGTGATGATTTTTGCCCTGTCAGCAAAGAGCTGGATAGTAGTTGGTTTATCTCTGGGAATAAAAACAAGAATAATATTAAAATTTAAGTTTAAATAGTGAATGTATTTATATGTGGAATAAGAAAGAGATACCTGCATTTTGTGGGCCAATTGTGAATTGAAAATATTTAACAAAAGGGATTAGAGCAAGTTGCTCTGCCTTCTTGCTATTCAGAGATGATCCATCTGGGGTGCATTTTCAAGAAGAGTTGGAAAGAGGGGAATGCCTGTTAGTAGATTTTCTTTGGGATAATAAAGACATTTTAGGAATAGACTTTAATATGGGAAAGTACAGATGTAGAATGATAACACTGGAGGCCAAGTAAAATGTGGACGTGGCAATAGTCACATAATTAGAAGGTGGAGCCAAATATTGAAGACTTCCCTTAATTCTCTGAAACAAAGTGGTCTTTTAATGAAGCCAAATTGCTATGAAGACCATGTTCACACCTGCAGAAAATATATGGAATGTGTTACCTTTACATTAAAGTTTAAATTAAAGCCTCATCCTGTAACAAATTAGTAATTAAGTATATTCTAGAACACTTTCTTAATCTGTATCGAAAGTACCTGGAAAATCCTTATTTAAATTTCATTTATAATTGGTGATAAGCAGATCATTCCCTAGATCATTGTCTAAACGCTGGTGAGAAATGTAATTTGACTAGTAAATTAATGGCTTCTGGTGGTCTTAGTGTTAACATAACATTTGGAGGCATTGCTCATCAGGGGTGAAATATTGTGTTTCATAAGATGCATGAGACAAAGGCATTTAATGAGTTTGAGCTGCACCGTACATATTGTGCACAACTCTGTTCAAACTGTTACAGGCTTCCTGCCAAGATATGTAGGAGAAATTGCCTGAAAGATTAGTAGAGGAAATGGTCTCACCCCCTGCTGTGTACCCTTGTGATTGGTTTGTCAACAGTTGGAGAAAATTTTGATATAGACAGTCAACAATTAGTTAGTGTCAGTTCACAGGAAGGTTAGACCCCTGAATAAGATTTATGAAAAAAGAAATAATGGCTCTATTGTCTTTGTGATAAGTGGTGGTTACAATAGGTAATGACAACTCCTAATATTCATCATTCATATGCATTCACATTTTTAGCATTTTCTGTGATAAATTTCATTTGGTATGCTTCTAGAAAATGAATGCCTAGATAACATTGCAAGTTAAATATTCCTTTTTTATATACACAGCACAAATTTAAAATTATTCATAAATTCATTAAATTTTAAACATAAATAAATAACAATTAAAGTTGTTGCTCATTAATAGTCTACAAATGAAAAGTGGCAAATGCTGTTTGTAATCCTACGTGGTCTACTGCTTAGAGGACATACATACATAAACATTTTCCCCAGTTGTGAAATTATTGTACAATGGAAAAAGTGAATCATCTATAAAATTTTAAACATATTCTCCTTGCTGGTTATCAACATTTTTTATATGTTATTTAAAAAATTTCCATCTTTACTTTATCAACACATAAATGTGTTACCTAGTAATAAAACTTAACTTTTTTTAGACCATTACAGAATATATTGGTGAACATTATTGAATGTTTGCTATGTGCCAAAAACTGTTCAAAGTGCTTTATATATCAACATATTACTCATATATTAACTCGCAATAATCCTAACAGGTAATTACTGTTACTGGCATCACTTTATAGAGGGGAAAAGTGAGATACGGATAAATTAGGAAGCGGGTCTAAACGTACAGTGGGAAAGGGGTGAAGTAAGGAATTGATTTTGTAGTTTGATTGCTGAGTCAGTCCTGTGATCACTATGCATATTTCAGATCACCTGGGAATAAATGTTTGTGGTGGGTAGAATTGAACTGGGATGTTTTTTAAATAGAGTATATTTTTTAAAGTGTACATGTTCTTCTACTTTGAAAAATATGATAGCCAAACTGAGGTTTGAAATAATAATTTGCAGTCAGTATTATTATAATTTATTTTACAATTGTAGCCATTTTAAGTATATAGTTCAGTGGCATTAATACATTCCCGCTGTTGTGCAACCATCTATCCATCACCACTGTCCATCTGCAGAAGCTTTTCTTCATCCCAGACTGAAACTTTGTACCCCTCAAATAATGACTTCCAACTATGCCCTCCCTTCAGCCCCTGGTAACCACTATTCTACTTTCTGTCTCTATAAATTTGTTAATACAGTTATAAAGTACTTAAAAAGTTTGCATTCAATTTGTATAGGTTAATATTTTTACTTAAAATATAGTTATATTTTTACATTCAGAGCACAATGTTTAAGTTCAACTCAGTCTCTGTCTGGATTATCACAAATTCTCTATTTCTAAAGTCAGATTAGTTAGACTTTTCCAAGAATTCCAAAATATTGCCCTACTACCAGTAATTCTGGTGGTAACCTGAATATCGATGATGCCACCTGAGTGTTTGAGGACAAGGTGATTTTTATCCTGTGCCTTGTCTTGACCCTTAGAGGTATACCATTATGTGCTGTGAACACTTGCAAACCTATTTCAAGGTTCCTCTTAACCTCTTAACCTTTCAGATTGCTAGCAAGCACAAGGGTTATCCATTCAGAACCAGGTAATGGATGTCACATTCTAGCTATCTTTCCTGCTATGCCCCAGACCATCCTTATTTTTTTTAACTTCTTTTTTTTTTTTGTCTTCAGGAATAATGGGTACTGGAAAGTGGAAAGGAATGTTTATTTTGAGCCAAATAAAACAGCAGATTTGGAAACTATTGTTTCAAACAATCTGAGAAGAACATCTTTATTCTATTTAAGAATATAGTAATAAAGAATAGTAGACATCATACAAATTCATTTCCCAGTGAGAAAAGCAGCTTGATATAAATCAGTGTTTTTCTTGGGACCTTTCAAAAAATATTTGTAAGATTAAAAAGAAAATTCTCTTACAAATTCAGACATCAATTTCTAATGTCTAATCCTGGTCTAATCCTAAACAGATAGACAAGAAGTATTGCCAAGATGAACCTGGAGTGTGAGTAAACCCACTATTTCTCAGGGACCATTTCACTGTGTGTGGGCTTTCCCGAATAGTCCATTTTGTGACCCTGGGAAGTTTGCCATGTTCCATGTGAAGCCAGCATGCTCCCTTGGGTCTAATATGTTAACTGTGACATATAATTTCAGTTTTTTGGTGCATAGGACATTATAACAGAAAAACAAATGAAATGCTTTCATGTTTTATTAAGTATAGTAATAGCATATATATACAGCATCCCTGGCAATAATGAGGCCCAATTTCTCTTTAGAGCTGTGTTCAATTACAAGGGGCACTTGGATGGTAGACTTCTCAGGTGAACCCCCCATTGTTTGAATTGCTTGCTATGGCACTGTTTTTATGCCCAGAGAGAGATGCCTTCATAGTGCTGGTGTGTGTATGTGCACGTGTGTGTGGGCAGTGGGTGGGTGGGAGGCAGGATGGGAAAGCAGGAAGTGTGAAGAAACAAACTACTAGCAGGACTGAAATAGATAACTGTTTTATATCAGGATTCCAGTGTTCTTTTGTAAGCTGTGTGTGCGTGTTCATGCATGTGTGTCTGTTGATAGAACTTGGGGAGTTAGAAATAGCTATGTCATTTTAAGATAAACATATCAATTTTACTTTCCTATTGTGTTTTATCAGTTTTCATCTTTATCTGTAAGAATAATAAGTAATAAATAAAATGTAAACTTTTTTCAATTATAAAACTATAGTCTTGAAGCAGACATTTTTGTGTTTTAAAGAGGGAGGAAGCAAAACAGTTTGAAAACAGTTTCATTTAACACATAAAGTGAAATTTTATAAATTGGATGCCAGGCTGGTGACAAGATGTTTTAGGAATGCATCTTAATTGATTATAATGTCTGGTTTCAAAATGTACATGCATGTCTTTGGAAAATCTATCTGTTGGACAAATGTATCTTCTTTAAAGATAATTCACTCTGATGGGAAGGAAGAGAGAACAGGTTTTAGGGTTACTGTTCTTAGATGATTCATTTAAAACAGTTCCTTTTTGTCTAACATAAACATTTTGCACTATATAGTTCCTTCCCTGCATAGCTCTAGCTCCTTCTTATGTATTTTGATACATTGTATTTTTATTTTTACTCAATTAAAAACATTCTAATTTTCCTTAAAACTTGTTCATTGGCCCATGGGATATTTAGAAGTATGCAGTTTGATTTACAACTATTTGAAATTTTATAGATATCTTCCTATTATTGATGTCTACTTTTTTATTTGTTATTATCAAAGGAGACACTTTGTATGGTATCAGCTTTTTCTCCATTGGTTGTTTTTTTTTTTTATGACATACATTATGCTCTACCTTGCTGAACATTCTACGTGCACTTGAAAAGAATGTTAAAACTGCTGTTGTTGGGTTACATCAGTCATATTGTTATCAAGGTTTTGTAGATCCTTAGTGATTTTGTCTACTTGTTCTATCAATCACTGAGAAAGATGAGTTGAAATATCCAATAATAGTTGCAAGTTTGTATTTTTTCCTTTTAGTTCAATTAGTTGCTTTTATTTCAATTACAGTTGACATTCAATATTATATTGATTTCAGGGGTACAGCACAGTGGTTGGACATTTACATAACTTACAAGGTGATCCCATCTGAAAGTATTCACCTGGCAACATACAGAGTTATTCCAATATTATTGACTATATTCTTTATGCTTTACTTTATATTCCCATGACTTTTGTAAACTACCAATTTGTATTTCTTAATCCTTTCTGCTTTTTCACCCAGTCCCCCAACTTTCCTTCTATCTGGCAACCATCAGTTTGTTCTCTGTATGTATGAATTTGTTTCTGTTTTGTACATTTATTTAGTTGTTTGGATTCCATATAAAAGTGAAATCATTTGGTATTTGTCTTTCTCTGACTGGCTAATTTCAGTTAGCATAATACCCTCTTGGTCCATCCGTGTTATCACTGCTTCTATTATGTGTTTGCCTGTAAGTTAGGTTATTTTTTTGCAATATTTTCTTATTCTTATTTTTTATCTTTTTTTCCTTCTTATTAGAAAAGTCCCTTTAAAATTTCCTATAATACTGGTTTGGTGGTGATAAATTCACCACCCAGAATTTTCCTTGTCTGGGATAGTTCTGTCAGTTTTATTTCTTGTGTTTGGAAGCCTTGTTGCTAAGTGCATACCTACACATTCAGGATTTTTATGTCTTTTTATTGAATCTAACCCTTTACCATTATTTAATTTTTCCCTTCATCTCAGGTAATATTCCTTGTTCTAAAGTGTATTTTGGTATTAGCACAGACACTCCACCTTTCTTTTGATTTGTTTATACGGTATGTTTTTCCCATCATTTTCTTTTACTCTATTTATATCTTTATATGTAAAGTACATTTCTGGTAGAGACCATGTATCTAGATCTTTCTTTATTATTTGATTTGACCACCTCTGTATTTTAATTAGTGTGTTTATTCATCTACTCTTAATGCAACTGTTTACTGAATTTCATTAAAATCTGTCCAACTTTCTGGTTTTTTTCTACCTGTTCTAACCATTTTTTCTTCCATTTTTCTTTTTTCTGCCTGCTTTTGGATCCCAATTTAACTTCACTATTGGTTTATTATTTGTATACCTCTTATGAAATTATTTTTAGTGTTTTCATAGGGTTTACAATACCCACCTTTGATTAATTACCATCTTCTTTAAGTAATGTTATACCACTTCAAAAAAAATGTCAGAAACTTAAATGATATACTTCCAATTTATCCCTTGAAATTTTTTTTGGTATTGTCCCCATACTTTTTCAGGCCTTAGAAAAATATAGCCCTTAGGCCATCACTGGGTATGCTCACTCATTTTTGTATAGTTCACGGCTACTTTCGTGCTACAAAGGTGTAGTTGAATAAATGCAACAGAGACTTTATTGTCTGCAAAGCCAAAGATATTTACTACCTAATTCTTTTTTAAAAAGTCTGAGAACTCCTACTTTAGATTATTAGTTGTCCTTGTTAGTGTGATTAAGAAAAAACATTTACACTTACCTCTATTTTAAACGTATTTAACTATTTTTATTTTTCTGTAGATATGTTTCTTTTCTCGTAAAATATTCCTTCTTACTGAATAATTTTCTTTAATATTTCTTGTAGTTTATATCTGTTACTAATATAGTCTCAAAGATTTGTTTAACCTGAAAAGAATACTTATTTGTTTTTGAAATTTATTTTTGATGTATAGATCTTTCAGGCTTCACAGTTATTTTCTTTCTCTCACTGTGTAGTCTGGTTTACGTAGTTTCCATCAAAAATTTTATTCTAATTCTTACTTTTGTTTCTTTCATTATAATTTGTCTTTTTTTCCTATGGTTGTTTCAAATATTTTCTCTTTGTTTTTAATGTTGAGCCATTTGAATTTGATTTGCCTAGGTGTCTTTTCTCTTCCTGTCCCCTTTTTTCTATTTTCTTTTTCTGGAATCCCAGTTACATTTATGTTATATCATTTGATATTTTTTCATTAATCTTTTTATTTTCTATTCTGTTCTATTTTTGTATTCATTCCTTTTTCTCTTTGTGGTGTTGCTTGGTTAATTTCTATGAGTTTATCTTCTGATTCACTGATTTTTTTTTTGCCTGACCATGTTAAATCTACTAGTGAGTCTTTCAAAGCTATTCTTCATGGTGTTTATCACTGATTTTTATTTTTAGAGTTTTATTTCAAGTCTTTCTTACAACTTCTATTTTTCTGCTGAAATCTCCCATCTGTTTGTTGATGTTTTCTACTTTTTACACTAACTTCTTTAACATATTAATCACAATTGAAACAAAATCCCCTGACTGGTAGTTCTAATATCCTCAGTGCTTCTGTGTAGATGGTTTCTAGTGTCCTTCATTTAAATTCACTCAGTTTTCTCTATCTGTGCCTAATCTGCTAAGCCTACCCTACAGAATAGTTTCCATTCTTCTATTGAGATCCCATATTTGTTTCATTATTAATGTGTATTTTCTACTTTAAGTTGTTTAAAATATTTTAAATTTCTGTTTTACAGTCTTTGATAATTTCTCTTTCTCTTTCTCTCTTCTTTTTCTTTATGGAATCTGTGCCAAATTACTGATTTCTCTTACTTTTTTCAGATTTTTTATTGAATTATGGACATTATTGAGCTTACATTTTTGAGTGTGGATTTTATAGTCTTTCTTAACAGAAGGCTAAATTGTGTCCAAGTAGACAGGTAATTTTTTAGAGTATGCTGTTGATCATTTTGAAGTTTGCTTTTAAGTTTTATTAGGAAAATTCTACAGTGATTTTTAAGCCTGTATTAGCTAATTCTCATGTATTTTTTTTTATTCTAATGAAAATCTAGCTTAAATCTAAAGGAAAATTGTGGCACAGTCATCTTCTTTATCCATGGGGTATGTATTCCAAGATCCCCAGTGGATGCCTGAAATCCCCAGATATAACTGAATGCAATATACTCATACACTCTGCTTTTTTCCTACACATACATATCTATAGTGAAGTTTAATTTACAAATTAGGCACAGGAAAAGATTAACAACACTACTACTAATAATATAGAACAATTATAACCAATATAATGTAATAAAAGTTTTGTGAATCTGGTCTCTCTCAAAATATCTTATTGTACTGCACACACCTTTTTTCTTGTGATATGAAATGATGAAATGCCTTACTAAGTTGAGAATATTCTCCTTTTTACTTAAAGGAAGCATTTTATAGCTTCTCTTTGGCATAAATAAATTACCAGAATCACTACTCTTGTATTTTGGGACCATAAACACTGCAATACTATGACCATCAATTTGATAAGAGAAGGATGCTACTAAGACACTTAGAAGCAGGTAACCTATATAGAGTGGACAAGGTAGAGAAAGGGATTATTCATATTCCAGGTGGGATGGAGTGGGATGTTATGAGATTTCATCATACTACTAAGAATGGTATACAATTTAAAACCTATGAGTTGTTTATTTCTGGAATTTTCTATTTAATATTTATAGACCACAGTTAATTATGTATTACTGAAACTGCAGAAAATGAAACCATAAATAAGGGGGACTACAGTGCATTTTAATCTATTATAAAGTTTTGACATCAGAATTCTCTGTAAAGTGCCTATTTAGAAGAATCTCCATCCATCCATCCATTCATATAATGTTATTCTCATAAGAGTCAGGAAGATATTAACAGAGGCAAATTCTTGATCTTTAAAACATGAAATGTACAAAGGGTTGTGGGAATTTGAGGAAAAGTACAAATCTCTGGTTTCAAGAAGGAGTGGGAAGGCAGAGCTATGGAGGAAGTCCCATTTGAATTGGACCATGAAGAAAGGAAGGAAGAATTTACATGACCAGGTTTGATGGAGGAGAAGACATTCTAGGCATTGCTAAGGCATGTAAACAATTTTGGAGAACTGGTAAAAATCAGCTTGTTAAAGTCTTTAACTTCTCAAATTAAGTGTCTTGTCAAGTAATTTAGGACTTTGGTAGCAAATTTCAGCTGTGCTACTTATTAACTCGGTAGGAATTTATGTAATCTCTAGACCTTGTTTTTTATATATTATGTATGGATAATTGTGATGCTACTTAATATGGTTACTGTACATGTAAAATGAGATAATGAATATAAAATTCTTAACAAAATGTTTTATGTTTGGCATATACTAAAATATCACTTATTTTGCAGATATTTGAGAGCTTATTATAAGGAGAAGATGATAAGATTGTATAATCACAGAAATAGTAAATGTGAACATCTCATTAACTGTTAAACAGATATTTAAAACTGTTATTATTGTTACTAAAATTATTAACTAAATATTTCTCATCATATTTTTAAGATTAGTCACTCTTGAGGACTATCTATAAAGATAGACATTTTTATTTTTTTTTAATCCTGATGTGTTATGTTTTTAATCCTCCTGTGTTTTTTTAATCCTACTGTTATGACACATAACAGTAGACAGAGACATATGCTTTGAACCTGGCTTTGAAAGGCTTAGATCAATAAGTATCTGAATGATCATACAATAATAACTTTTCACTTCTTTAGTTATATATAATTTAGTTTTGAAACTTATAACTAGTGTCTGTCATGTTTGGTGACCTTGACTTTTTGACATTGTTGACAAATAGTAAATCACTATAGCATAGATTCATGTTCTTGACATATATCTAGTAATTGATCTGTTCTTTATCATGTTAAACCTATTTGGATTTAGAAAGATGGGCTTCTTCCTAATTAAGCTTAACTTCTATAAGGTTATATTGCAGATTGACGTTGGCAATTTATTTTATGCCATTGTTTATGGTGTTTAGGAAAGCACCTAATCATTTACTCTACTAAACTGTCAAATAGATTGTTCTGGAAGCCAGAATTTGGCTTTGTTAGTTTAAAATAAACATTGACAGAAAATTACAGTAATAATCTTGAAAATCATTGATACCTAGGAAGAAAAATCCCATTCAAATTATCATATAGGCATTTCATGGAAAATTACATAAATGTATAGAACTTTAATATTATGTATAGCAACACATCAGCAAAGATGAGCCATTACTATGGTGAAATAAATACTGCTCCTAGGAGCTGAGATATCCTAGGAGACATCCATAAGTTCAAGAACATTATATGATATGATTGATACAGGCTGCTAATGTGGATACTAGCATTTTTGTTCCCTTTTAAGCTTAAGTTCATAGGTATTCTGTAGTATTTGTTGAACTGTTTCTATTCTTGCAAGTAATAAAAAACAGGTACCTTAAGCGATAGCTTTAGATTTTAAGATGCTGACAATTAAAGAAGGGATATTTGTATGGGCTAATAAGATGAAAACATTACCTCATCCAACCAAGATATATCTTTATTTTATAAATAAGAAAATTATATTTTATTTTAGTGTTATATACATATGACAGGATTTTATGGCAGAATTAGGGGTTCAATCACAGGTTTCTAAAAATATTTTCTTTCTACACTAAACAGTGAAAGATGGCTATGCTTCATTTTACCCTTTTATAAAATGGGCATTATTATCATGCTTTATACATTTTATCATAATCATTGTGAGGATTAACTGAATAAATACTTATAAAGCCAGTATTAAGTATTAAAAGCATATTAAGGACTCATTATGTGAAGCTATCATTATCAGCAGCAACGACCTCATTTTATGTTCTATGTTATCTGGAAAAGACTGTAGTTAGTGCTGTAGGAATTTAGATGAAAAAACAATTAATGAGGAATGGAGAAGCAGATTCTCAGCCCCTTGGTCAAAGTGCAGTGCAATGAATGGTAAAATTGGGGATTTTAGAGCAAGACTATTTGGGTGTTAAGTCTTCTGCCATTTACCAGCAGTGGAACTATGGACAATGTAGTCATAATTTTAAAGGCTTTACTTTCTTCCAGTTTGTAATAATAAAAATCTATGCTCAAGTGTGTCAAATGTACAAACCTGATGCATTTCAGCAGAGAATGGGTAGGGTTTGCAGGAACAAATTTAAAGGACACATGGACAAAAACTAGGGGGAGGGTGGTAATGGGAGGGAAGTCGGGAGGGTTGGGTGGGTGGGCTGGATTGGGAATAAAAGGGAGAAAACTGTACTTGAACAATGATTAAAATAAAAAAATTCAAATTAAATAAAGCAACTTAATAAGGAAAAAAATCTGATTCATTAAAATATGCAGTAAATTGGAGAATTTACTTACTACTAATCAAACAATTTGATAAAATTTGACAATTGGTTAATCAAGTTAATATAGCCCAAGAAAAATTATAATCACACTAGCTTTTAGTGTATCATAAAGCTTATTTCTCAAGTTTTAGTAACATCAAGGTTGGATTCTGCTAAGGCTATATGAATTTTTAGGATGTCTTAATAACAACAAAAAATAATTATATTGCCCTTTATTTTCCATTTTACTTTCCAACTATTTTTGTCTTTTATATAAGGACATCTCAATGGAATATATTTAATAAAAACTTCTTCTTTAAAAAGGTATCAATGCGATTAGTATTGAAATAATTCTGATAATATATATGGTGATGATGTAAATATCACACTAGATTTTTCTCTATTACAATTATTAAAAACCTTGGGAAAGTTTGGTGTCTGGTGTGTCAGTCTAACAGAAACAATGGTAATGCAACCTTAGCATTTCATGTAACACGACTCATTGCAGCAAAGTGAAGTATATATCACTGGAAGTAGGATTTTAACCTCCTGTTGTACAAAGGGAAATTTTATATTGATAAATATTGACTTTTACATTTTAATGTATATATATCTAATTTAAGGTTTCTAATGCTTTTAGAATGCACACATTATAAAATATGAATATTAATTTAATGCTAAGAAGAAATTAGAAACTATTAAGTAAAAAGTTCATGTTTTTTCTCTTTGACCTTTGAAGAGTAAGATCCAACAGACACAACCTACTTAGTCAGGCAGGGTATATTAACTACCTATTGCTACATAGTAGATTACTCTAAAACTCAGCAGCTTAAAACAATAAGCATGGATTATTTCACAGATTTTGTGAGTCAGAATCTGGGACTGGCTTAGCTGTGGCTCTGCCGTAAGGTCTCGCATGTAGTGGCAAACAGTTGGCCAGGGCTGTGGTCTCATGTCAGAGGTTCATCTAAGCGTAGAGTCTGCTTTTGCTCTCATTCACTTGGTTGGAGACAGGCTTTCTCAGTCTGTTGTGTGGAAGGTCTCATTTTCTTCCTGTCATTTTGGCCTGTCTGTAGGGCAGCGCGCTACATAGAACCTGGCTTTCCCTAGAGTGTGTGACTAGAGAGAGAGGGTTCAAGGCAGCGGCCACAGTGCTGTAGAACACAATGTCTTCCACTATATCCTATTAGTCATTCCATCTCTGGTTATGAAGTGAGAAGGAGTTTTATAGGGACAGCAATAGCAGGAGGAAGTAATCATTGGGAGCTATTTTGGAGACTGGCTATCACAGAGGAAAAGTGGTTCTCCTTGTTTTCTGAAAAGGACAGAGTTGCTACCCTACCTTATTTCTAAGGCTATATCCCCTACCTTGGGTGGTGATTTCTGCAACTGTAGCCTGTAAGCTCAATAAAGTTTTTATCTTACTATTACTTAATATTGAAGGCAGAAGTCCCTAGTCTAAGCAGACATTTGCTTATTTTTTCATTTGGCTTTTCCCATAAAGCATTTAGCTGGCTTGGCCAGCCCTTCAGGGTTCTGAATCTCTCTATAAAGCAAATCGGAAGGAGGCCTTGTTAAGGATACTCACACAAGTTACTAGAATTCCTTTTATGCCATTTTCCCTCTAGAGTTCATCTTTACAAAGTTGTGCCTGCATCCAAGGCAGCGTTGTAAAACAGTTCTCTCGTAGTTTAGGATTTCTTACCTCTCTTTTGTGAACAAAAGAGGAATTGGCTACAACTGGGGTATTTCCAATAGACGGTTTAAGGAAGGTCACGCTCAGATTATCCATGTGACTAGTTGACATATATAATAAGATTTGAAGAGTTGGTGAAATATTCAGTTTAATATGCCAATCAGTGGTTTATTAAGTTATTACAATTGACTGGCTGGAGGAATTTTATTTCATTTTAATTGTTATCATTTTTCACTCAGAATAGATGAATGAAAGAATTTTTAGGTTTTCCTCCTGGTTCAACTAGTTGTTTTCTGCCATCCAGTCTCCAGTGCTTACTGTGTAATTGATTCTGGGCATCTGATGAATGGCAGGCAAGCTGTAACCCTAAGGTCTTTTCAAGAAACTGCTTTATTATCTCTTTCTATACGTAGTTTAGTCTGCATTTTGGAGTCAAACTTAAGTGCTTAAAACAACTATATCAAGGGAATGATGATTGTTTTTTCTACTGCCTTGAGCTGTAGATGGCTTGAGAACACTCTCAGCAGAGAGCATAGCCTGGCTCTGAAGAATGGGATTACTGTTTCAGCTTAGTTAACCAAGTGTGGTGAATTTCCATTATTGTTCTCAACTATGTGCTCCCTTTTTAAGAGGTATACATCCATTTGTTTTACCATGTGACTGCTTTCTACTGGCAGAATATACTCCCAATGTCATTGTGAAGCTTGGCGATGTGACTTTATCTGTACAACAGCAGAAGTGCTCTCCATCAGCCTGGGTCTAAGAATAAGAAGATGCATGGAGCTGAGCTGAGCAGAGTGGCAGCAACTCTCAGACCTGTGAGTGGGAAATGCATAATTACTGTTGCGTACTATTTACATTTCAGAGTTGTTGATTCCATAACCAAAGATGACTGATGCATTGCATAAACTGCAAGATGATCATGTCCCATGATGAACCATGTGGACATGTCATACCTGCCAATCATAGAACGGGCTGTCTGCTTGCATTGCCTGGAGAGAAACGACTTGCAGCTCCATCATTATTTCACTCATGTGAAAGTAATTAGGAATAGTACTTTCAACTGTGAGGAATATTCATAAATGTGTATTTTCTCCCCATATATAAAAGATGATCTGTAGGCTAGGCAGTGGTGAGCAGCTTGAGTTTAAAGAGTGTGGTACATGCCAATCTATTGTAAGGGGTTGACACCAGAGAGTGCTCAGCAAAGTGCCCATGTAGAAGAATCATGGCATCTTCCTTCATTCAGGAGTTCATTAATTATTATTCCATGAGAACTAGGAAGATATTAAAAAGAAAAGGCAGATTCTTGGATTTTAGAGCAGAAAATATACAAGAGGATACACACACTTCCATAAATATACAATTTAAAATGCTCATAAGGTTTCAGACACTTTACAAAAGAAGATATGCAAACAGCCAATAAGCACAGGGAAAGATGTTCAGTATCAAGTCAGACTATACAGACTAACTAAGGTGATTAAATTAAAAAGAAAATTAAAAACAACATACCAAATGATGAAGATGGTGTAGAGCAACTGGAATTCTTCTACACTGCTGATAGGAATATAAAATGGTACAACTACTTTGGAAAAGACTTCAGAATTTCTTAAAAAATTAAAGATATACCTGTATGACCCAGAAATTCTACTCTTACATATTTATTTAACAGAAGTGAAAACACGTGTCCAAAAGGACTTGTTCCTGAGCATTCATAAGCAGCTTTAATTTCAGTTCCCAAAAACTGAATATGATGTAGCCATACAATGGAATATAGTCTACAGAAAAAAAAAGAGTAAAGTATGGATGCAGCAACAACACAGATGAATCTCAAAGTTATCATGCTGAGCAAAATATAAACACAAACATTGCACACAGAAGAATTCCATTGATATAAAATTTTTAAAAAGGTCAAGATATTTTATCGTGAGGAATAAGTAAGTCATTGGTTGCGTGGGCCAGGGGTAATGGGAATTGACCAGAAGGGACGTGGGGGTACTTTTCTGGGGGTGATGGAAATGTTCTGTCTTGATTTTGGTGGTATATGAGTTAACACTTGTATTATACTTAAAATGAGTGCATTTTATTATATGTAAATTATACTTTAATGAAATTTGAAGGGAGAAAACAAAATCTGGAGGACTTTCTCTAATCCCCTCTTGTCAGTTCAGTTCCCAGAAAACTCCAGCTCTTCCCTCTCTTGTCCATAGTATTTGCCTTTTGACCCAGTTCTCTTTGCCTCTAATCTAAGATCTCCTTCTTATCTCCACCACTCTGATCACAGATTATCCTGGAGGGTAGGATACATACTTTGAAACTTTGCCCTTACTACTTTTGTTTTCCCATTTTTACTAGGCTTAACTACAGGGAAAGAGAAATACATAATGATAATTAAGAATGGAAAAAAATTATCTACTAACCAAAATTTTTACAGTGTACTAGAGTATACTATCCATTCTAAAGATTAAGTGATTTTAAGCAATTAGGCAAGATGTTAAATATTTTCCTTTAGAATCAGGCTATAAAACAAGGGGTGTCCTAGATTTTAGAACAAGTTACTAGATCTTGGTTTTTCTGTGATGTCTGGTATGTTCTGCTATGGCTAGTGAATCCTTGCTCCCTTAAGTAAGGGAAGTAGTAAAGGTTTTAAATTACTTTAGAGTAACACATACCTGAGGTTATATATCAGTTCTATCACTTATGTATATGACTCATAGGTAAGTATTGCTACCTTCAGATGTACAATGGCTAGGCTGCCTCCTTAGAGGAGAACAACATTACCTTTCATGGTTGCTAGAATCTCAGATCATCCATTCTGTCCTTCCTGTCATCTCTTACTCTATTCATTGCAGATTTCCATGTCTTCACGCTAGAAGTCTCTCATAAATCTTGGTATCATATTATAGAGAAGCTTGCAGCTAGGTAGATTAAGAACTGATACACAGGAAATAAGGAATGACTTAGTTTCCAAACAAATAGGTAAACAATGAAAGCAAAATTTAATAAGATTACTTTGCCAGAGATCAGAATTCTTCAAGAAACACTCAATTTGATAAGGCTCTTAAGTAACTATTTTCATGTTATGATTTTTATAAAAGAAGAAGGATAGAAAAAATAGGTAGAGAGAGTCAAATATACTACCTGCTACTGCCATGTATAACTTTCTGAGGAATAATAATAGTTACATACCCTTCTATTTGAAAATCTTTGGTGTTTCCCCATTTGCTATAAATCAAAGTCTGAACTCAAATGTCTGACATTCAAGGCTTTTCATACTCTCACCTGGGCCTATTTTCCTCCATGTTTCATCTGCTGCATTAAAATTATATTCATTGTTTCTCATAACCATCCATGCTTTTCCATATCTAACATTTTGTTCATGGACATGATCTCCTAGAATGTCATTTTCTCCATCAAACTTCATAAGTATAAATTAATCCTTCCTTCCTTCTTTGTCCAATTCTAATGTTGCTTTAATGACTCTGACTTACCTCTACCTCCTGAAAGCAGGAGTTGTACTCTTTCTTCAGGATTCCTACAACCTTTTGTATGAGGTCTGTCAGAAAAACCCCAGCCATTGTTAACATAATGAGAACTGTTTGCATGACATGGATGTAACCTGGCAGCCAAGGAGAGTGGACTGGAATGTGCATGGATGAATAATAATGACTTTACTGTACTAGTCAGTGGGGAGGGTAGATGCCATTGAGTGAACATGTGTACCATGTGGCCATCACACTCAAAATGACTGAGCAAGTAGAGCAATGAATCTGCATCAAATTTTGCATTAAGCTTGAACACTCCTTTGCAGAAACTCTCCAGATGATTCAAAAGGCCACAGCAATGGGCAACTGGTGATTGGCACTTCACCACAACAATGCACCTGCTCATGCATCACGTCTCATACAGAGTTTTTTGGCAAAACATCAAATCACCCAGGTGACTCAGCACCACTACAGCCAAGATTTGGGACCCTGCAACTTTTGGCTTTTCCCAAAACTAAAATCACCTCAGAAAGAGAGGACATTTCAGACCATTAATGAGGTTTAGGAAAATATGACGTGGCAGCTGATGGTAACTGGGAGAACTGTGTGAGGTTCCAAGGTGCCTACTTTGAAGGGGACTGAGGCATTATTGTCCTATGTACAATATTTCTTATATCTTGTATCTTCTTCAATAAATATCTATTTTTCATAGCACATTGCTAGATAATTTCTGGACAGACCTCATATGCATATTTAAGTTATCACAGTTTACATTCACACATTACTTGTATATCACTTCTGCATTCTATAACAGCACACTGCCACTCCTCTCTGCTGTTCTTGATGCCATTTGTGTCACAATCAAGGACCTTGCCATGCAGCATGTTGTTTTTACTTTTGCTTTAAACAGTCAATTATCTTTTTTCTGGTGGAGCACAGTACACTTTATTGATGGCGTGTGACAGCATAGGGCTCTCTAAGCCATTCTTCTTCAGGGAGTCTGAGATGGAAACTGGGTGGAGGTTTGAAAAATCTCAGTCTGTTAGAAGACTCAACTGGGCATAAATTCCCCAAAGGCTGGAGATCTCCCCCTTTCTCTCTTGCTAATGCTGAAACTGGCAGTCCAGGGAACTCTTACTCCTTGGCAGCCGTATGGCCTATAAGGCACACCACTCTATTTTTAAATCAAATCCATCATTCTATCAGGAAAAAAGTTTGACAAAGTGGTCACTGAGGGTAAAAACAGACTCAGCCTCAAACACAGAAGATTAGGTGTCATTGTTAAAGTCATAGGAGACATGTTGGCTACCAGTGCAGCCTAGAATGCGCTTGTGAAGGCTGACACCTGCTTTACCACCTTGATGTCATCATGCTTGGCAGATTTCTTAAGATAGTGGGTCAGATCCATGACCAACACATTGGGGGTGGGAACACAAAAAGCCATCACATTCAGTTTAAGAATGACCTTGCCCACAATGTTGGCGGCTTCATTAGGTACAGGGATGTTTTCAGTAGCCCCATGCTGTCAAGCCAGTTTCCCATCCATAGCCTCTGAGTGTCAGTGGCAAGATGAACTGCGATGCCTCCAGGATGTCAAAGTCATCTTGGATGAATTCTGTCTGGGGGTCAAAGAGTTTGGTGATGCTGGAGGCATTGCTGACAGTCTTGAGGATGTCGTCATACTTCTAATGGTTCAGGGGATCTGCGAAGGAAACTGGGATAAAGATGCTCACAAATATGAAGCCATCAGAAGAAAAGGAAGAAATGATGAACCTTTTCACTCTACCCTTCAGGCAAACCCAAGGGCCAATGGACTCTACAACAGATTCAGTACTAACATTATTCTATTTGATTTTGAGAGCATCTTGCTTCTGGAAAAGAGAGATGGTCTTTCCGTTGTTGACAAGCATTGAGTTCTCAGCTTTGACTATGCCACTGAAGATGCCACGTGTTAAGTCATACAGGGGAATATAGAACATGTAGTTTATGCAATGAAGGAGTCATTAATGATGATAGTCTCCTCTTTGTTGGCATTGAAAGCAGCTATTGGCATCTGGGAACTCAGTATGGACAAATCTGTTTACTCTGACAGTAACTATCAGGTCTCAGGAATGCAATGGCATTGTATGACAACATGTGGTTGTTTGTGAAGCAAGGAGGAGCAGAGGGCCAATTATCTTTCAAGTAACTTAAAGATAGGAGCAATTTTATATCTATTCACCTATTTGCCATTTTGCAGCTTGTCATTCCTTGTGTGGTTGTAAATCTCCATCCAGTATAATTTTTCTGTGCCCCCCAATTTTTCTTTAACAGTTTTTTTAGTGCAGACCTACTGGTGGAAAACTTTTGCAGCATCATGTCTGTATCTGGAATCTTTATTCTACCCTTTTTTTTTTGAAGTGTTTTTACACTGTGGCCCCAGGCTTTTAACCAGCAGAGGGTGCTCTGCCACTCCATAGTTTGAGGTGAAGTTGGCTCTTGAGGCACTTCCAGCAGACCTCCAGGCTCTTGATAACGCTGCAGTCCTGGTCAAAGAGCTGGATTTGCAGAGAGCTTTGTTTCAATTCAAGGCTTGACAAGAAAAGAAAACAGCTGCTCTCCACAGACTGCTAGATAAACACTAGATAAAAAAAATACTAGTGGCAGTAATTTGCTTGAAATAAGTCAACAGAAATTTGTAGTGTCATTCAAATCTTTTATTTTCCAGGGAGAAATTTTCTAATGTGAATTATGACTTTATTTTAATTTCTGTGAAAAAATTGGAATAGGTTTGCTTTCTAGGTAGGCCTGTTTGTTCTCTCTGAGACACTGCTTGTGTTTATGTTTTTCCTCTTAAAAGTTCCCATTCTTTTAAAATATTGTCCCAGAAGTAGGTAGACTTAGCCATTATCTTAATGAATTTGACCTAAGTACCAGAGCAGTTTGTTATTTGCCTGAAGATTATATTCTATTCCTAATTTAATTTTAGATATGTGTGATTCTTTATTTATAGAGATTTTTACAATTTAGTGTGATAGAAAGGGGTTTCCCATCTCTAAAAACCCATAAAATGTTTCACACACAGAAGCACTGTAACTTTGTAATGCCAGTCTGACAGCAGAGCTCATGTTATATGGCAATATGATCAGTGAATTACCTTTGTCAGTATATTTCTGCATTATAAATGGGAACTCCTGAATGATGATGTGACTTTATTCATTCTATGATAGAAGTTTTGCCTATCATATTCTGAAGCTGATCACCCTCAGAGAGACTGTTGGAAAAATCCTGATAGATCTTAGTTTGTTACATAATGGATGTGTGACTTTTGGCAAGATATTGACTCTGAAAACTTCAGGCCTCTTTCTGTAACATTGGGATAACCATAGTATTTAGCTATTACAATTATTGTAAGTTTAACGAAGCAATGTATGTAAACCACTTAGTAAAGCATATGCTACATTTCTACTCAATAAATGTCAAAGATTATTTTAATTAGCTTTTATGTTCAGTAAAAGAAATACATGAAAATAAATAAAATTTATCTCCATTGTATGGATATTTCAGAAAGCATGGAATGTAAAAGAGATAAACAGTTGAGTGGATAAATGCTAATGGTTTTCTAATTTAATAGAATGTCCTGGTAACTGTAACAGAATACATATGTTTTCCTGAGAAGCCTTCTGCTGTAAATTGGTACTAATGATACAATGCAATAGAAAGGCCACTGGGCTTTTGTATGAGGAGCCTTTGCTTTATCATGGCTCTATCACTTTCTATCACCTAATTTTTGCAGACAGACTGTTGTCCTCTCTTGCCTCACATGGGAGATAAATCTCTTCCGGAACCTGATGACAGCAATGAGAAAGTTCCTCATGCACTGTCTGGAAGGACCGCTGGTAGCCATGAATAGAGGGCGCTGCACCCCTGAAGTAACTTGTTGCCACTTGTGATGGAGTGAATTACGTCTGTTCAGAATCCATTTGTTGAAGTTGCAATCCTAGTACTTCAGAATGTGACTATACTTGGGGATAGATCTTTAAAATGATAATGAGGGCTAAATGAGGTTGTTGGGGTGGGCCCTAATCCAGTATTACTGATTTTCTTGTAAGAAGAAGAGAGTAGAATACAGTAATACATGAAGGGAAGACCATATGTAGGGTCTTCTGGGAAGGCTGGGAAAAGATTGCCTTCCACAAGCAAGGAGAGAGGCCTTCGGATATTACCCACCTTGCCAACACTTTGATCTTGGACTTTTAACTTAGAGAAGTGTGTGGAAATAAGTTCCTGCTGTCTAAGTCCCCCAGTCTGTGGTTCTTTGTTATGGTGACCCTCACAAACTAAGATAGCACCGGTCATCTTTGCTTCAAGCCCCCAGGTTAGTCTGACTTCCTCAAGGCTTTGGGGTGCCCCATATGTGTACTGTTCTTAAACTTATGAGGAACCTCCTTCATACTTACATCAAATAGAAAGAATTAAATATCTACAAAGTGAAGAGTGGCTGAACAGAACTCACATTTGAAAGACTTTTCCTTTTCAGTCCTGCGGTTTGACAATGTATCACAGATACATTGCTAAGATAAGGGAATGGGGTTACCTTGTGGCTCTTTTCTGAATTTTGTGAGCTAAGTTTCCCTTACATAGAAAGATTTCTCTGAAGGAGGAAGACAAAGAAAAGAGGCAGACACCTCTTTCTAGTTTCCAGAGGTTAATATATGAGTATTAGAGGCCGCTGTCTAGCCTACAAGGAAAGTGAGTGTTCCCATGACAAATGTACAAAAGTAGTGATGACCTTTCAGAAGCCTAAAGGATTGTGCAGATACTCTGAATATTACACAACCCTACTAGTGAAGACTTCATGTTCTGAATACTAAATTACCATTTGATTCTTCTGTTGTCAAAAACAGTAAGTTCGTGGCAAAATGTGGGATGATTTTAACAGTGTTTTAAGTCAACACCTAGTATTTACTTGCTGTCACTACCGTAACAATCACAAAAACTTAATAGATTAAACAACACCCACCCATTAACCCATAGTCCATGAAGTCAGAATCTGGGCAGAGTATATCTCAGCTACATCTTCTCATCCTGGCACCTTACGAAGCTGGGTATCTAGGTGTCAGCTGGTCTGGACTCTCACCTGGAGGCTCTGGGGGAAAATCTTCTTCCAAACTTACTGGTAGTTTTCTGAATCCAGCTTCTTGCTTTTGTAGGACCAAGGTCCTGTGTATTGAACACATAGTCCCTTTCATTTTCAAGCTGAAAATGAACAAAAGAGGCTTAAATGAAAGTAGAGTTGGGAAGCTATAAAAAGAGAAGTTGCCCGTGCGTGTCTCTCATTTCAACTTGCAAATCCCAGCTGGAAGACCATAAAGTCAGTGGGAAAGGTTACCTTCCCTTTTCTCAATGAGTATAGCTCCATAGTCCAGTAGTTTCTTAGACCCCAGTTGGGAAAAGCGGGAAAATATATTCTTCAGCATCTCTAGTATCCTAAATGGAGTCTTTTGAAGCTCAGAAAATCTGACTATCAAATACAGGGTGGAGCAAAAGTAGGTTTACAGTAGTGAGTATAGGAAATAGAGTTTACTCTTGTATTAGTATTTAATTATTATATTATTCTACTGTATAAAGAACTGTAAAACCACTTTGACCCCACCCAGTAAGTTTCCTCCTGGGCATGCCTGCTTGGAAGGCAAGAGCACCAAAGGCCATGGGCGAGAACAAGTGGGTTTTTGTACAAGGAGATTGTTAAGTGATTTCTAGTGTCTACATGTAGTTTTAATGCTTAAATTGTTTATATATGTATTTTGAGTTCCCCAAACTGAAAATTATTTGTAATATGAATTGGTGGTAAGGGTAGACCTTGGAGGAATGCCAAAACTTAACATGCAGTCCAGCCAAGGACTGAGGCTCTGGCTGTCCCAGCTGTGACAGCTCATGACAGAACAGGCAGATAGGTCTGTTTCCTGCGCTAGTCAGACCATTTCTATACAATTGTGACTCTGAATTGGAAACAAATTACCAAAATTGCCAGTTAGTAAATCCTGGGTTTACCTCAGGTCTTAATGATTCTTAGATACTCAAATAACAATCCCAAGAATGTTTCTTTACATCAGCAAGTTTGTTGTTGTTTTTCATTTTGTTTTGGTCAAAGATGCTTCCTTGGGAGCTCAGAAGCTTGAAGCTACTCCAGAAGTCACAGATGGTCCTGTCCCATAAGAAGCCAGAGGCAAATATCTACCAAATGTTACTGGATATTTTCTTTCTTCATGATACAAACTGGTATCATGAATCTTGGAACTAGGTAGGACTCATACACCATACTTTGAGATTAAGTGCTGATCCACCAATAAGGGTAAATATACATGTGTAGAAACATCTTTCAAATCGAAGTGTAGCAGCATGTGGGTCTGTGAGATCAAATAGAAGGGTTCGGAATAGATATTAAAGTCCCACCTGGTAGGTTTGTTGTTCATTTCTTTGTTGTATTTTTGATGTGGCACAGTTCCTAGTTACATCAGAAGCCTGTCCAGTTTGAAGGCTGTTATGTTTGGGCAGAAGGAAGGGCTCTTCTTGGATTGATTTAGCCTTTAAGTGATGCGATAAGAGAAAGAGAAAGTGAATGGAAGGAACACAGTATGCACTGGACTTGGGGAATATTCTTCAGAGAAGTAGAGCGACATTCTTTTTCAATGGCTTCATGAAACATAATAACTGGTACTAAAAGGCAGAAATATTAGGTTAAAGTGCATGTGATGTGCACTTTAAAGCACTAGGCTAGATGTTCACATTTGATTCTAATATAGACCAGCCTGAGGTGACTGAGGCTCAGAATGGCAGAAAGATTTTGTGAGTCTGGGTGTAGCTACCTCCAAAGCCTGCTCTACATATGAGCTGCCGTTGAAATCTGATTGGATCTGCCACCAATGACCTGGGTGACTTTTGTAAAAAGTCACAGTGTTCTCATAGGTAAAATAATAGATCCCCTCAGAAGATTATTCTAAAAGGATTAAAAACATGATAGCATTCTGAGGAAATGAAAAGGATTTCACAAGGGCATTGGCAAAATCTCCCCCATTGCTTTAAAGCTGAGAAGTAATTTCCCTGAACTTTGTAAAAACACTCACACCCAGTTAACTTCAGTTTATGCAAAGTCTTTTGGATGTAAACAAATGAGATGTTTTAGCAAGGTTACTTCTTTTAGAAAATAGATAACATAACAAATAACCTAACAAATTGGCACTAAGAATGCATTTTTGGTTTTACTCCTTTTAAATTGGCTAATTTATTTTTACTCCTCAAGAGGAATAGGGAAGATTGAGCATGGCCCTAATTAAAATCCTTTCATGAGTGTCTTAGTAATTTTGACCTTCACTGAAGTCTCCACTCCAGGTGCCTGTCTCTAACTGATCTGGCCCCTCCTTGCCTCTTCAGTTCACCTTCTACTTCTTAGATGAAGGCATATCGACCCTCGTGCTGTGCTTTAAATATTCCAGTCTCCTATCCCAGGTCCTCCTGATTCTCATTGCCTGGAATGCTGTTCCCATAGACACTTCCATGGCTGATTCCCTCGCTTGAAATTCAGATCGAGACCCAGAAGTCTCCCCCCATTCCAGTGAAGTTTTTTGACCACTCCAGCTAAGAGTGTGTTTCATCTTCTCCCACTGGCACTTTCTACCTTTTGCTCTGCTCTGTTTTTCTTTATAGCACTTACTCTTATAGTATGTTGCACATTTATTTTATATTTATTTTATTCCTACCTGCAATAAATCCCAGACTGCAAGCTTCAAGAGGGCAAAGAACATGCTTATCTTTTTTTATCTGTCTACCCCAGTCCCCAGGACAACCCAGGCCAAGTAGGTGCACAAGAAATGCCATATTTGCTGAATGAATCAACTAAATGTGTAGTTGTCAGTAATTTTTGTTTAATAGTATTTGATTCAATGAAGTGTCTCAGAAATTAGTGCCCACATAAAAGATCTAATAAGATTATTATCTTTTTGTCTGTCTTTTCCTTAAGTATCAGACTGGAAATGCCTGAGATAGGGTGAGGCATAGAAGCTGGCATGAATTTAATTAAAGAGGAGTCATTTTAACTACCAGAATCATTCTGACCCAGTGTTAATGAGGGAAAACTGACGTCGCAGCTGGGGCTCCTCTCCCAGCTGTGAGGCTGCTGCCTTACAAATGTGACAGGCCCACGATCCACTGCACCTAGGCTGCCGCTGCAACAGCAGGTGGTGCCACGTGTCTGGGCAACCAGGGCAGCTCCTGCAGGAAGGTCAGCCACATTGTACCATTAATGTGACAACATGGAGGTGCCCTTTCCTCTACAACAGGTCTTCAGGAGGAGAAATGTGTGAGAATATTGACACCAGGAACTGGGATAAAACCTGCTTCCTAGGATGCCAGTAAATGGAGTAACTGAATTCATGACTGATACAGAGATTGAGAGGAGAAAGGCAAGGGAGAGGCAGGATAACGTATGCTCCTTCCCATCCTTACGTATCTGTCTCTTCATGTTCATGTACATACCCTTGGACAGAGGGGCTCCTGGGATGCTTCATTGTGGCTTAGATGCACTCCTAACGCACAGATTTACTCTCCCAATTTTGAGTGTGTTGTGAAGAAAATGTTCATTTATACTAATGACATTTTATGTTGAAATGGACTATTTGTCCAACACATATTATTGAATGCTTGCTGTATGACAGTCTTTGCACCGGAAACTGAGACCACAAAGTCTGATAAAACATGATTCCTCCTGACAATGGGAGGGCATGTAAATAATGCTATAAATACCATGTAAGAAGTATGAATAAGATGTTATGGTCTCCCCCAAGAGAGTGTGTCAATAATTGGGAGAATTAGGAAAAACCTCAGTTAGAAGGTGATATTTAAATTGGAAATATGAATGGGCATATTTTAGGCAGAAATGTCACGGAAAGGACATGCCATTCAGAGAGAGCAGTATGTATCAAAACAATGAATTGGATTTTGATAACAGCAAGAATTTTGCTTTGGATGGAGTGTAGTGTGTGTGTGTGTATGTCCACCTGGGGGAGCATTATATTAAATCAGTGTGTAATCTGAAAAAGTTTGTTCAGGAAAACCTCATCCACTCTACATATTGAAAGTTCAAAATGTTTAACAGGAAATTAGAAGCTTACACTGGTGGAAAGAGACATTTATCTCTGGTGATTCTCAAGAGCCCACACAGAGGGTGCTCCCAACACTATGATCACCCAGCATCTATTTGCAATACCTGGGGAATAATGTCATCTTTTTTTCTTTTTCTTTTTCAAATCTTCTGTGATGACTTTCAATGGTAGATTTGTTGGCAGCGAGAATGGCACCAGGTGTTAGACCAGTAGAGTCAGACAGGACCTTGGTTCAGCAACTTCAGAACTTGAGTTTTAGCTAAGAAAGAATTCAGAGGCAAGACTCAAACTATAAGAGAAAATTTATATAGAAAGCCACAGAGACAGAAGATGTGAACAGCAGAAGAAATGGTCTCAGGAAACAAGTTACAGAGACAAAAGAAAGGTCCTTGAAGTGTACAAGAAAGAAACCAAAGTAACCTTGAAAAGAAAATTTGAGCAGGTGTGGTCTAGAGAGGAGAGCATTCTGGGTCCTTTGTCTTCAGGGGTTTTATTTGGAGGTCCCAGGGGAGAATCTCAATAGAATATTCATCAGCTTTCTAGGTGTGTCCTTCCAGGGTCATGGTCTCTGCTGTCTGGTGGGTGGCAGGACAGAAGGTCATTAGTGAATGTAGCTGGTCCTGATGTCGACTATGGTGTCGCTTGTCTGATTTTGGTGCTTTTCTGGGCCTGGATCTAAAACACTTCTAAGGCCTAGATGTTATCACTAGGGCTTAATGCTTAGGTAGTGGTTGTGCCAAGTTCCACATGGGAACTGCATGAGGTCACTCTTGGGCCCCTTCTTCATCCTCCAGGGAAGTCTATTCCTTGTCTAGCAACATGCCAGTGGAGGAAAGGTCAGGGAAGATTTGCATTGAATGACCAGCCACATGAAAGGTCAGGGGGTCTATATCACATGACCAGCAATATACTAAGGAAGGAAGGGTTTACACTGAGGAAAAACCCTTTTTTTCCCACTTTTACCAATTGCTAGGCACCTGGGGCTTTCCCCTGTGGTGACCTTGGGTACCTGGCCCATTGTCCTTGTTGTGCTCATTTCTGTCTTTCTGCCTACCACAGATTCAGACCTCAGAGAGGCTAGAATGATACTGAATTAATGGGAGACAAGCAAGCTCAGTGACAGACAGGTAGGGTTGGCTAGAGTCCTAACATCAGGCTTTTACGATATGCGCTTTATCTTAGAATCAAAATTGTTGAATATCTTAATGCAGGGAATAAAGTGATTAACTGAGTTTTAGGCAGAATAATCTTTTATTACCAGAAAATTAACTTTATTAATTTAAAGAAAAAATAAGAAATGAAAAAAATATGACACTGGTGATTATGTGAAATTTGGATTATAGGAAATAAAGATAGAAGACAGAAAGACCAGCTGCTTTCCAAGCACTTTCTTTCCCTTAATAGTCAAGTATTGGCTTTATGAACATTGATTTAACAACTATAGAGTACAACTGTACTTCCAAAAAGAGAAATACCTCGATAGTGTCCCCTTTCATACTTTTTAATTCTTATTTACAGGCAGAAAACAAGCCTGTCTCTGCAGAAGTCTGTCATGATTGCTGTGGCAGAGAATTGTAGCTGTTTGCTGAAGAACTACGTGGCCCTTGCACAGTGTGGAGGTTGGTCTAAGTGGCTGCTCACTCACGGGCTAACTCTCCTAGGCCCTTTTCACCTGCATGGGACCATATGACTTAATTTTGTTCAGGAATATGGGTAAAAGTGAAGTATGCTGCTTCTGGAACTGGTACATAAAAACATCTCCCACACCACCCACTGGACTCTTTTCTATTTGCTGGCTGGACAAAAGCCTTCTGGATGACCTTAGAAGCCATTTAATAAGAAAATAAAGTCTCTTCAAACCTTGGTCCCAGAACCGCCTTTACCCCCACACCACACTACCACCATCACCACCACCAACTGGACTTTATGTGAGCAAGAAAAACTTCCATTTCATTAAACCATGGAGACTTTATGTTACCATAGCTAGAAATACTTTTTTCCGTGCTACTCTGTGGTGATAAGTACCATCTCATCAGTACAAGATCAGGTGGGCATGGCATTTGAGTGAGGATGTTTTTGGGGTACTTGACAATGTAAATAAGGAATTCATATGAATCTGCATATTCAGAACTTTGGAGTCATTAGTATACAGGTAGGAGTTGAAAGCAAAAGAGTGGGAAAAATGTTTCAGGGAAAATGGGCAAAATGAGAAAGGAAAGCAGAATAAGTACGTAGAATAAGTAGAAATCTTGGAGAATCCAGCAGCAAAGTATAGGTAGGGATAGAAGTAGCAGGAAAAAGTGTGGTCAAGAGAATGCATTACATTCTTTTCTAGAATTCATGAGAATTCAGAAGAAGAAAACTATGCCAAAGCCTGAGAACAAATAACTTTTCACTAGAGCACAGAGAACAAAAGTAAACTTGCTGTGCAATAAGGAGTAAAAAAGGTATTGAAAGTAGAAACAGAACCTGCTGCTGGTTCTAGGCCTGGAGCAGTAAATGGGGAGAGACACATGCTTCAATGTAAGTGAAATGAACAGATGCATTTTAAGTACAAGGATGAGTTAAATGTGTTTGTAAGCTAAAAAGGAAGAGCCACTCTGAAAAGATATACTGAAGATTTAAAAAAAGGAGAACATTAAAAAAACCTTGAAGGACACAAAATAACATGGAATATCCATGAGGAGAGGAGCTTCGTCTGTTTTGTTTAACATTGTATCTCAGGCTTGGAGTATCCTGGCACTAGAAGGAACTCAATAAACATTTATTGAAGGAACACATGAAGAAAGGAAGGAAGGGAGAGGAAAATGAAATCAAGAGTGTAGATAAAGGTGTTGCCTTTAGAAGAAAGGCAATGTATCCTCTAGGACAGGAGAGAAGGGAAGCTGGGGAACATGCAGATAGTGCGGGAGGTGGAATTTGTGACTGACGGTTGCTATTTTCTCTGTGAGGTAGGAGGCTAGGCCATCTGTTAAAAATGAGTGGGTGAGTCCACTAAAGTGATTTAAGAAAGAGTGGTAAAGGTTTGTCACAGCTACTGGCATGAATAAATATGGCTACTTACTTGAGATAAAAATACTAAACGGCCCTAACAATGCACAAATTGTGAGAATTCATTTATTCATTAAATATTGTTTCAAGAAAGATTTATAGAACTTAAACCACTGGACCAACTTACCGTTGGATATACTTACTTCTTGTTAAAATTAGATTTAAGCTTAAAACCCAAATATAAATTTGTTTGCAGGTTACCCAAGGCAAAGTTGACTACCTGTTCTGTATATTACACAATCTCAGGTGTTGCTACAATCTTTCTCTATGAACTTTCAGGTTCTGTCTTAATATTTTATTAATAGGTGCAGCATTGTACAATGAGGACTTTGTCATTTGGGCAAAATTATGGAAAAATTTTCTTTCATTCTTTAATTCGGTTAAGAAGTCTTAATGCCTTTTATGAAAAAAAATAAGTGAATAAAGTCTATGTGAGTCCTTGAATAAATTTTATAGACTGAGACTGGCTCTGAATATTTAGGTTTCAAAACATTGAACATCATGAAGATACAGAAGTCATAGAAGCAATATAAGATCTGTTGCCTTAGTATTCTAATATAATGTCAAGGCATTTACTTTTGCTTAATTACCCTTTTTCAGATTAAATCCATATAACATTGGACCATTCCTTCCTCATTCATTCAAGTAATTTTTATTGAATTCTTGCAGAGTACTGGCTTCATAGTGAAGATCAGAATGGCAGGATTTCCTGCCCTTATGGAGATGAATGAAGAAGATTTTTATCAGCTTAACCTTGAGTTCTTTCCAGAATTTCCTCATGAACCACATATTCCTGCCTCTTCACAATTTTATTGAGTCCATGGTAAATTGAGCTTTACCATTTATTTGTCCATATCTCATTTTGCTATGATCATATGGGAAAAGTAAGGATGGTGAGTGAATCACAATTTTATGTGGTGGGAAGATTCTACTAATGTCAAGGTTGAAGACTGTATGTTGTGTGAAAGTTCCTGCGAGAGAAGTGGACAGTAGAACTCCTATCTGGTGGGCAAGTAGCAACAGTTTAAAATATGAACGTGACATATTTGACACTTTAAGTACAATGATCTTCAGTGTATGTGCACTTTTGGGTTGCTGTCCATTGGGCTAGGGCAATTTAGAGGTAATGCAATGAACGTCATTAACCTGTAGAAATCTCTTTGATTAACACTGTATTATGATTTATATTGTGTTTGGCTCTCTGTATGAGGACAGAAGCTCCTCTGGGGAGATAAAATATAAATCTTAGTTTTAAGCACATACTCACCCCCAGACTAACTCTGGAATTTCATGCTTTAGATGGGAATTGAATGTTTTAGTTTGTAATTTCATATTCTTAGTAGAGAGCAGGGAACTGAGATTATGAAATCCTTATTTTTCTGTTAGTATATGATGATCAATATTTCCTACTGTAAATAGCCACATTTACCAAGATAATTTTAATTTTATAGTGATTACTTTTTGTTATTGAACTTTGTATATAAATAAAAAGTGAATTATAGATTAAAATGTTCTATCATACCTATAAATAAAGTAAGGCAATCTTTGGTGAATGTTATAGAATATGATTTTTTAAATGATGGCAAGAAACAGATAATGTCATCAAACCTATTTACAAAATTTTAAGTGTATGATACAGTATCATTTACTATACGCACAATGTGTTACAGTAGACCCTAGAACTTTCCTGTCTTGCTTTAATGGCACAACTCTGAACCCAATGACAGCAGTTCCCTGCTGTCTTCTGCCACTAGGCCCTGACAACCAACATTCTACTTTTTGTTTTTGTTAGTTTGACTATTTTAAGAAGTCATGTGACTCCATTTCCTATACAGTCATGCACCACATAACAACATTTTAGTCAATGACTGACGACAGGTACTCTAGTGGTCCCATAAGATTGCAGTTGAGATAAAAAATTCTTGTGGCAACCCTGGCTGGTGTGGCTCAGTGGACTGAGTACTGGCCTGTGAACCAAAGTGTTGCTGGTTCAATTCCCAGTCAGGTCACATGACTAGGTTGCAGGCCAGGTCCCCAGCAGAGGGTGCTTGAGAGACAACCAAACATTGATATTTCTCTCCCTTTATTTCTTCCTCCTTTTTCCCTCTCTAAAAATAAATAAAAATCTTTAAAAAACCTCTATTAAAAAATTCCTGTGGCCTAGTGATGTGGCTATCACCATGTCATAGCACAACACGTTGCACTTTCCTACAGTGCTTAGTAAAATAGCATGTTATACCAACTTGTACACTAGGGACAATAGGCTATACCATGTAACCTAGGTGTGTAGTAGGCTGTACCATTTAGGTTTCTGTAAGTGCCCTCTATGATGTTTGCACAATGACAAAATCGACTAACGGTATATTTCTCAGAACAAAACCTCATCATTAAACAATGTATTTCTGTTGGTGGAATAATGTATTATTTGCCTTTCTGTGTCTGACTCATTTCACTTAGCATAATGTCCTCAAGATTAATTCCTATTGTTGCATGTGTCTGGATTTCTTTCTATTTTTGTGGCTGAATGATATTCCATTGTTTATGTATATACCACATATTTTTTATCCATTCATCTGTCAGTGTATATTTAGGTTGTTTCCACTTTTTAGGGATTGTGAATAATGCTGTAATAAACATGGGAGTACAATTCTTTTAGATAAATATCCAGAAGTGGGATTATTGGATCATATGGTAGTTCTTTTTTTAATTTTTAGGGACTTTCATACTGTTTTCCATAGCAGCTTGCTTTTTTACATCCCCCCCAACTATGCATAAAGGTTCAAATTTCTCCACATTTCACTAACACTGGTTTTTTTTGTGTGTGTGTACATGTATATTTATAATGGCCATTCTAACAGGTGTGTAAAGATGCCTCATTGTAGTTTTGATTTGCATTTGCTTAATGATTAGGGAGGTTGAACATCTTTTCATATGCTTTTTAGCCATTTGTTATTTTCCTTTGAGAAATATCTATTCAAGTCCTTTGTTCACTTTTTAATTGAATTTTATTTATCTTTTGCTATTAATAGCAGGAATTCCTTATGTATTTTGGATATTAACCTCTTATCAGATATACCGTTTGCAAATATATTTTCTCTTTCTATAGCTTATCTTTTGACCTTATAGATTGTTTCCTTTGCTGTGCAGAAGCTTTTCAGCTTGATGTAGCCCCATTTATTTATTTTTGTTTTTGTTGTCTTTTGGTATTGTATCCATGATATCATTGCCAACACCATTCCCAGGAAATTTTTTTCTAGGAGTTTTATAGTTTCAGATATTATTTAAGTTTTTAATCTACTTTGAAGTGATTTTTGTATATAGTGTAATATTAAAGTCCCATTAGTCTATGTGTCTATTTTTTTACCAGTATTATGTTATTTTAATTATCATAGCTTTGAAGTATAATTTAAAACCAGAATTGCTTCAGCTATTTGAGGTAATTTGTATTCCATACCAATTTTAGTGTTGTTTTTTCTGTTCTGTGAAAAATACCATTGGAATTTTGATAAAGATTGAATTGAAGCTGCATATGGTTTTCAATAGTATGGCTTTTGGATAGTGATTTTTGATTGGATAACTTTGCATTCATTCCAGCTGAAATTTATTGGGCTTCTTTAATCTGAATGCCCAGTTCTTTCTCATCTTTCACTTTGGGATATTTTCAGTCATTACTTGTTTAAATAGCTTTCTGTATCGTTCTCTCTGCCTTCTCCTTCTGGGATTCCCCTAATGAAAATACTGATGTACTTGATAGTGTCCTATAAATCCCTTAACGTTTCCTTTTTTTATTCTGTTTTTTTTTCTTTTTGTTTGTTTCAAATAACCTATCTTCAGATTCACTTATTCTTTCTTCTAATTGATTAAATTTGTTATTGAACACCTAGTAAATTTTTCACTGCAGGCATTTTATTTTCAGTTCCAATTTTTTAAAAAATCTTCTCTTTATTGATGCATTATTTTCTTGAGCTCACTGAGCATCTTTATGATGGTTATTTTGAAGTTTTTTTCAGACAATTCATGTATCTTTGTTTCTTTAAGTTTGTTTTTGGAGTGTTTTTGTTCCTTTTATTGGGTCTTATTTGCTTTTTTCTTTATGTGCTTTGTAACTTTTTGTTGGAAGTTTTTCATTTGAAAAAACAGCCATCCCTCCCAGTCTTTACAGATTGGTTTTATACAGGGCAAAACACTCACCAATAATCCTGGCTAGAGATTCTGAGAGACTTTGCAATCTTTTAGGTGGGCAGTATGATGTCTCTCAGACTATTGTGCAATTTCTCAATTGCTTTTTGTTGTTTGATTTGGGGGTTCTTTTGTTTGAGAAGCTGGTAATATTTTGTTCTCTCTAGTGTCTGTCTATGATGCTGCAGGTTCTGAAATGCTATAGAAGTAAGCTGCCCAGCTTTGCCTTATTCTCAGTGGCCACTAGGCATCTAGAGAGTACATCAACTCCGTGTCAGTGTCCTGAGTCAGATTCCAGTCCCTCAGGCAGCCTGTGAAAAACCAGGACTCTGGACACATGTTCTACTTCTCTCCCTTATTCTTGAGGAAGAAGCCTCAAGTTGCGTATCTTTTCTCCATTACTTTGTGCTGTTAGCCATAGCAAGTCACCCATCTCTTTCCTATGTTCTGAACAGGCCTCAGACATCCAAACTATGTTTGTTCTGTCAGTGCTTCACCTGAAGCAAGGCAGAGAAACCAGTCCCTTAAGCAGTTCTCCTAAGCACTGGAATGTCAGACACATCCTCCACTTCTCTCCCTCCCTCCTGTGGAAGAATTCTTAGGTTGTGCTACTTCTCCCAATTATACTGGACTATGTTGGCTACAACAAGCTACTTGCCACTTTTCTTGATTTTTCAGAAGCCCCCAGGCATGCAAAGTATACTGTTTTTTTCAGTCTTCCAAGTGAGGTGAAACAGAAACCAGTTCCTCAGGCAGGTCTTCAAAAAAGCAAGAACATTGGAGTCATGCTCCACTCTTAGCTTCTCCCTGAGGGAGTCGTCACAGATTGGGGCACTGTCTCCTGGCCCTGAGTTGTGTGGGTTTGCTGGAAAGCTTGATGCAGGTGAAGTGAAATTGCTCTTCTTACTTGCTTCAGTGCTACTGTTCTCGCCTAGGGCACTGCAACTTCTTAACTTGCTTCTAGAATTCTCATAAAGGTATTTTGGTCCCTAGATCATGTTTAAGTCAGTGTTTCTATGGATAAATGAGGGCTGAGTCATCTGCTGA